>NC_066870.1:20544117-20844117 GCF_022985175.1 Labeo rohita | reverse complement strand
TATGCAAATGCTTAGATTAGTCAAATAATCTGTTTAAAGTGTATGTTCTTTTAATATATGAAGGCTTGAAATGATAGTATTCCTGATGCTCTCTTTCTCTAAATTGCTGTTTAATCATGACCAAAGATTACACAAATCGACCCTGATGCCTGCCGTCCCAAAATAGCCCTGAGCGTTGTTCATAATCTCTTCAGTTGATGGACAACAAACTCGCCAACTCAACCCTCCTGAAAATGTGAAATAAGGTAGGATGAGTGGCTTCAAATATCTAAATGGTAGCATAAAGTAGCATATTCTGTATTTTTTTAATGTTTATATTGGTAAATTAACCTGCTGTAGAAAGTATGTGCTAATATTCAGTGTGGTGTTTGTTTTAAGAGACATTGTATGGATTGTTTTATGTAACTGCATTTGCAGCAGATTAGAAGGTGATTTCTGTGTTTGAGCTTTATATATATGTGCTTTCGAATCATGATTTCCAGAATATGTCTTGTTGCTGTTATGCACTGGTTTATTGCACTGAAAAATTGTTGTGAAACATCATTTGTGAGTTGAATGAGGCTGTCTGTGCCACACGACAAGGCAATCTTTATGAAGATGATGTTTTCAGATAGCATACAGTACAATTTAGGACCCATTTCCATACTTCTTTAGTTTTTAGAGTTCTAAAAGCAAAAGATTTTTCAAGTCGTTTTAATATATATACACAAAAATGACATTAGTTGTTTGATCTCTATTTAGTTCAAGTTAAGTTCAGTAAATATTAGCACTAGCATTCGTTTATTGACTTCCATTCTTATACCTGGTCATGTTAAGCGAACATTCCTAAGCAAACTCTTTTAGTCTTTAAGAGAGGCTATTTCACTGTTGACTGCAGGAAGCCATTTCATTAATGGCTATAATGAAAAATTGAAAACAATACCTGAAAGATGAATGTAGCTGTTGCTGCTAATGAACTACAGATTGATTTTTCTAATGCATTTGTAGTTGTAGGAATTGCAAAGTATAAAGACTTCATTAAAAAGAGCATATCACGTAATTTAAAGGTTTTGTTTTGTTGTCATCAGCTGAAAGTACCCCAGAGTATATTCATTTACAAAAACACTTGCTTTATGGGTGACACAATGTGGATGTGGAAGCAATTCACTACGGGAGAATCAAACCTAATGGGATGCAGATAGTAAGAACAGAACAATATTATGGCATGCAGTGCAAAATTTATGTTGTTATTATGCACAAAATTTCAAATAAAGTTATATTAAACTGAAAAAAGTCTTATTTAACTGTTGATTCTTTATTTTCTTTCAGTTTCTCTTAATATGAGCACAGCACACCTTAATGATGCACCCCATCCCGACATGTCCGCGGGGAGCGTGCAGACATTGGTCTCCAGAGCCCTACACCACCAACCAGACCCCGTTACCACTAAGAGGGTATGTTTCTACAAGAGCGGGGACCCTCAATTCACAGGGCACCGTATGGTCATCAACAGCCGCACTTTTAAAACCTTTGATGCCCTTCTAGACACCCTCTCTAAGAAAGTGCCTCTGCCATTTGGGGTAAGGACCATCACAACACCCAGGGGAACGCATATTGTTCGTACCCTTGATGATGTGCAGGATGGGGGCTCTTATCTGTGCTCAGATCAGAAGAAAGTCAAGCCTTTTAACTTGGATGACGTCCATAAGCGACAGGTCCCTTGGAACACTACCAGACCTGTCAGCGTGGGACGGCAAGCACGCAGAGAACTGGTCCGGCAGCTAGCAAAGAGAAATGAAGTGACTACAAGGGCGGGAAAAATGGCAGAAAATACAGTGGTGGTACGAACACCGAAAAGACTGACAGTGTACAAAAACAGGGATCCAAGCATGAAGCGAGTAATAGTTCTTCATAGGAGAACAGCCCCAAATTTTGAAGGTCTTTTGGATTATCTTTCTCAAGTGATGCAGTTCCCAGTTGTGAAGCTTTACACAGAAGATGGCAGACGAGTAAGTACACTATATCATATATAAGAATGGAACAGTCATCTTTCAACATAGCAGAAGTAATTGTCCTTGTCATTGAATTTTTAGCCTATTAGGTATGGTTTTGTGCAAGATTTTGGCTTTTTTAGCTTTAAGGCTTCAGAGTATACTATGTCTTTGTTCATTACAGTCATTCCGTCAATCCTTGATGTACTAAGCTATAATGTTTTAATTCTAACCCCCAGCTGTGAGAGTGCACTATAATCACTCCTGTCCCTTCGGTGTCTTGAGAAATATCACACACATGACTGACTAAGGCTCAAACTTATGTCGTAAAGTTTGAACTTCTGCAAAAAAGAATAATGTTATTTACTGGATGCACATAAGTTTCTTTTCTATTTATAGGTTGAAGGACTTCCTGCCCTTATCTTGTGCTCTGGGATTGTTGTGGCAGCTGGTAATGAACCCTTCAGAGCAGGGAACTACAATCTCCAAGCTCCCACTAAAGTCCAGTCAAGGATATCTGAATCTGTGCATCCAACACAAACTGAGACACTGCTAGGTAAGCCCAAATTATTGAATAATTTTTAGCACTTCCCTTTAGTATGGAAGCCCATTTCTGCCATGCAAGAAAAAAAAATCATGCCTTAAAAGTTGAAATTATGACTTACCACAAGATAAAAAGTCATATTCTGACCATATACAGTTGAGGTCAAAATTTTACATACACCTTGCAGAATCTACAAAATGTTAATTGTTTTACCAAAATAAGAGGGATCATACAAAATGCTTATTAAATGTTATTTTTTATTTAGTACTGTCCACAAAAGAAAAAAATAGTTGAATTTATAAAAACGACCCCGTTCAAAAGTTTACATACACTTGTTTCTTAATACTATGATCCACAGCGGTGTTTTTTGTTTAGTGATTCATGAGTCCCTTGTTTGTCCTAAACAGTTAAACTGCCCGCTGTTCTTCAGAAAAATCTTTCAGGTGCCACAAATTCTTTGGTTTTTTAGCATTTTTGTGTATTGTGCCAGGGGTGTAAACTTTTGAACTGAATGAAGATGTATACATTTTTCTTATTTTGCCTAAATACCATATTTTTTTCATTTCGTTCTGCCATTCATAAGCTACAGAAGATACTTACATGTTTCCCAGAAGACAAAATAAGTTTAATTTACCCTGATCTTTCAATCTTTCAATACATTGTGTTTCCTTCTAAAGCATCAGTGAGCTTTTGAACCTTCTGTAATAGTTGCATATGAGTCCCTCACTTGTCCTCAGTGTGAAAAGATGGATCTCAAAGTCATACAGTCATTTTGGGAAAGGGTTCAAATACACAAAAATGTTGAAAACCAAACAGGTGTATGTAAACTTTTGGCCTCAACTGTATGTATATGAAAAATTAAGAATTAAGCCACGTTCTACCCCAAGATCTTTCTATCTTTACCAATAGTAATTATATACAATAGTAATTTTCGACCTGTTAAGTCATAATTTTGCTTTTTTCGACTTACTTCAGTAAGTCATAATTTCGACTTTAAGGCTTTATTTTTTTTCTTACGTGGTGGAAATAGGCTTCCATACAGTTTAGTGATAAACCGATTTTGATTCTGATTTTTAAGTTTAATTGATGATGTTTTTTTCTCTTTTTTCTCCCTTGCAATCTTCTATCTTCTGTCTTCTAATAATATCGGCTCCTTCATCCATAAGAAGAAAAAAAGATTCCAGCAGGGACTATTTCAAGATCAAGGAATTTCTCTTTATCTTCCGAGAGGTTCCTTGTAGAGCAGATCAATAAGTCACTAAATGGAAATCTGACAGAGCACAATAGGACAAAGAATGAATCAATGGAAACTGAAGGCAGTCAGCCAGTGGGATCAGATGAGATGGAGACCTGTGACTGTAAGGATGGTGTGGAGCAGAGGAATTACCCCATAATGCCTACTGAAGATGACATTGAAAAATCATTCCGTGTCAATGACGATGGTAGCATGACAGTGGAGATGAAGGTGCATCTTACTATAAAACAAGAGGAAATGATCCACTGGACAACTACACTGAGCCGCACTTCTGTTAATAACCAGCAGAGGGCAGCAGTGTGCAATTCCATGCCACAATCCGGTGCAAACTCATTAGATGTAACCAATGACTCAGGCAAGGAATCGAATGGACCTCACAGCCTAGATTCTAAAGAAATCAATACAGTCGTTAACAAATCTGTAGAATTCATCAAAGAAGAAAGGGAACATTATGGCAGTGATACATCATCTGAAAAGCCTAAGTCCATCTACAGAAGGCTACCCACTCCAGGTCCCAGACAACGAAGAAAAGAGGCCTCAGTCGAAAACATCAAAATGGTTTCAGAGACTGAAGTTCAGGAGAGTACAGTAGGTGCCTACTCATACTTGGAGCGAACTGCTCAGGGAGAGCTGACGGAGGGTTACTGTGTGGTCAGTCGCAGCAGTAGCAGCAGCACAAGAACTGTATCAAAACCTGGGAAGAGTGAATCAGGGGAGGTTAAACAGAAGAAGTCTCACTCCTCCTTTAGATCCTCAGGGGTTGCAGAGATTCTTCAGCTGCAAAACAACGGGGCAATGGGAATAACAGAGACTGTGGTGCACATATATGAATCACAGGGTACTTGTGACAATTACAATGCAAATACACAGGTGTATGTGGACAACAAGCCTGGATATCACACAAAAGCTTTGCCTCAAAGTAAGCCAGGCTCAACAGACTCAGGACCTCGTTCATCAAGTAATGATTGTGATGTAGATCTCACTAGGCAGTCCACAAGTTCCAACTCGCAGGATGGTGGAAAATCTAATATGCTCTCATTGTCATCTGCCTGTTCAACACCTCCAAAAAAATTAAACAACAATCCATTCGTCCTCACTGATGATGAAAAACAAACCTTGGTTGAGTGCATGTCTGAAATGACTGAAAAGGAAATTATGCATCCAGCATCAGCAATGGAACAAGTGTCTGATGATAAAAGCATTGTTAGTAATAAAAATAATACACCAAAGTCCAAAAAATCAAAGAAAAGTACTTCTTCTGAATCATCTGGATTTGGGAAAAAAATAAGGGGCAGTGCTCCAGGGTCCTCAAGAGACCTCCAAATGACTTCAGACACACTGAGCCACACGGGATCAGAGAAAAAGACTAGCTTAGCAGAAAGTGATAGACGTGAACACAAAGCTGTAAGAGACAAAAACAAGAAGGCAAAAGCATTTGAAAATTCTCCAAAGATTAGAAACCTGAATCTAAATAATGGGAATCAAAGTAGCTCTGATAAAGATCTCAAGTTAAAAGATAAAACCATCAAAGACATTTCCCACAAAGTAAACACAAATGACCGTGACTCACAAGGTCCTAAACTAAAGAAGAATACTTTAGATATTCAATCGCCAGCCCATCCAGCTCCCGCAGTAAAGAGGCTGCCGAAACAAAGGTCAGTGAATGGTGTCAGATCAAAATCTTCTAAACAAAAACAGGAGTTGAGTGAAAGTGTGTCATTGCCTGTTCTACAATTGTCATCCTGCAGTGTAAATCAATATGTTGAAAGCTGGCTAAATAAAATTGAACCTGAATCTGTGCCCTATGATGATGAGACAAACCATCCAGAGATTGTACCAAGAGCAGTTTTCCAGATAGGGAGCAACTCCACTGATAACTCTGAGAATAAAAGTGACCCTGAAAAGGATAGTGTAGATGTTGAAGGCTCTTCTCTAGAAGATAATGCTGATGAAAGGCCAGCATCTCGCCCACCTGTACAAATCAGATGTGAGGGAGAGCCAACCGAGCCACAGAGGCCGATGGGATTTTGTAAATCGATGCCTATTTTGAGGGTACCGTCTGAACAGGACAGTCTTGAAAGAATGCACAAGTCATCTGAGAACTTGGTTCCCCCCGACCCTTTTGAGACATCACAAAGTGCAGAGATCAAGGTTAGGTCAGGCATGAATCCGGTTTTGCAACAGTTGTGCTTGTCTGTTCAGTCCATCAAGCGGGCATTGAGTCAGACCAGCTTAACACCTTTGGAAAAGGAAAAGTCCAGTAGCCTCCCTGATTTTTCCTCTCAGGTGGCCTCTGCCTTTGGTTCTCCCTCGAGAGCTCTTCTGTCTTTCTTGTCACTGATGACTCTGAGAGATACAAAAGATGAGTCACAAGCCAGCAGCTCTAATGTCTGTCCAGAGGCCCTGCAGGTTATGCAGTCCTTGGAAAAAATATCCAATATTAAGGATGAGGAAGAGGTAAAGGCCAGCTTGACCAGTCTTCAAAGTTCAACTTCATCCAAATTAAAACAAAGCTGGAGAGATTTCCAAGAGCAAAATGTCTTTGAAGATAGTCCGCCACTGTCACCAAGGTTCTCAGAGCAGGAGTTTGCCGTAGAAGTGGACTTAGAAGGAGAAACGGACGATCAGGACAAACAGCACAGTTTTAGTATCGAACATTTGCTGGATGAACTGAACATGCCTGAAGATCTTCATAGAGAGATTTCCTCTCTTGTTGAAGGCGATGTACAGTATTTTAATCAAGCAGACTTAATCAAACATGATAATACCACCAGTGAAATATCAGGTAAGGAAAAGGAAAATGAAGATGGCTCCTTAGGTGGTAGTTTAGAGAAAGCTGCTGACATGGAAGAGGAAAATGAGAATATCGGCCAAGACGATGACAAAACCAATGATGATGATCCAGTGGAACCAGAATCTCAGGAACTGTGTTTAATTCAAGCTCATTCCCCTGAATCAGAAACTATAGAAGAGGACCTGGGTAATGAAGATTCTGGTATAGCAGTGCCCATTCAATCACCTGAGGGTAATGGTAGTGATACGAGTAAACCAGAGGTTTTAGAAATATCTGATAACAACCAAATGAATGCAGAGAACATACAAGAAAGGGTAATGTATGTAGACTCAGAACCTGAAAGCAAAGACAATGAAGCAAATCGTTCTCCAAGATCAGAACAAAAGATAACAGATGTAGCTGCAGAAGAACATTCTGAGCTCTCTGATCACCAAGACAATATGATTGAAAGAGAGGACAATGTAACGCCAGAGATTATAAAAGAACGAGACACTGATGTAGAGGAGGAGGAGACCGTTCAGAATATCAGGGTAGCTAGCGAACACTCAGATGCTTTAGAACCTAATGACACAAATGCCAAACGCTCATGTTCAGCATCAGAAACTGAGTGTGTGCCAGTTTCAGACAGAGAGGTAGATGAGCTAAATGAGGACAATCAGTACAATACAATTGAGGACTGTGTCAGAGAGGAAGGCGATCTTTCTGATTCTGAGGAAACGATTAGTGATGGAGGACCTGAGCAAGAAAACAAGTCAGAATCAGAATGTAAGTCTATTCATTCAGAGCCCCCAGAGATATCATCACCTCATCGTGATACAGAGGGTGAATGTAGAGAGCAAACGACTAGTGATGGAGGACATGATCAAGAAATCAAGTCAGAATCACAATGTAAGTCCATTCACTCAGAGCTGACAGGGACATCATCGCCTCGTCATGATACAGAAGGTGAATGTTCTGTCAGAGAGGAAGCTGATCTTTCTGATTTTGAGGAAACGATTAGTGATGGAGGACCTGAACAAGATAACAAGTCAGAATTAGAATGTAAGTCTACCCACTCAGAGCCCCCAGAGATATCATCACCTCATCGTGATACAGAGGGTAAATGTAGAGAGCAAAAGACTAGTGATGGAGGACCTGGGCAAGAAAGCAAGTCTGAATCGGAATGTAAATCCATTCACTCAGAGCTGACAGAAATATTATCGCCTCATAGTGATACAGAGGGTGAATGTTCTGTCGGAGAGGAAGCTGATCTTTCTGATTTTGAGGAAACAATAAGTGATGGAGGACCTGAGCAAGAAAATAAGTCAGAATCAGAATATAAGTCCATTCACTCAGAGCCCCCAGAGATATCATCACCTCAGCAAGACACGGAAGGTGAATGTAGAGACCAAGCATCTAGCGATGGAGAACATGAGCAAGAAAACAAGTTAGAATCAAAGTGTAAGTCCATTCACTCAGAGCCCTCAGAGACATCATCGCCTCATCGTGACACAGAGGGTGAATGTAGAGAGCAAACGACTAGTGATGGACCTGAGCAAGAAAACAAGTCAGAATCAGAATGTAAATCCATTCACTCAGTGCCACCAGAAATATCATCACCTCATCGTGATACAGATGGTGAATGCTCTGTCAGAGAGGAAGCTGATCTTTCTGATTTTGAAGAAACACTTAGTGATGGAGGTCCTGAGCAAGAAAACAAGTCACAATCAGAATGTAAGTCTATTGACTCAGAGCCCCCAGAGATATCATCACCTCATCGTGATACAGAGGGTGAATGTAGAGAGCAAACATCTAGTGATGGAGGACATGAGCAAGATCACAAGTCTAAATTAGAATGTAAGTCTATTCACTCAGAGCCCTCAGAGACATCAGTGGCTGATTCTGATACAGAATGTGAATATGTAGAGCAAACATTAGACTCATCCAGCCAAGAAGATGATCAGGTGATGTCTCCAGAAGTCAAAGATGCAGATCAACAAGAAGATGCTCCAGAGGTCTCAGAAGGTGAGGATCCTCATCCACACTGCATCAGCAGCTGTCAATATGTTAGTAATGATGAAAATGTTACTCCTGAAGCTGAATACGGGAAAATGCAAGAGACTGAAAATGGGCTTATGGAAGAACATGGCGTTAATGAAGTGGACCATAAGAACTCTGAAGTTTGTGAACGAGTAGATCCAGATGCTGAAGCAGGCTCTTGTACAATCTCTGATCCTGAAGTTGCGGATGAGGATGTGACAGAAACAAAGCCAAACACAAGTGATTCCGAACAATGCGAAGTCCAGACATTAGAGGAAGGTAGTCTCAATAAAAAGGACAGTTCTGCTGAGGAGTGTGATGTAGAAGAGGAAGACTACGAATGTTTGCTTGATTCTCATAATAACGTGAACGTTGTTAGACACTCGTGTACTGATACAAAAGATTCTGTGGATGGGGAGTCATGCGGCAGTATGAGTATGAGTGAGCACCAGTTTGAGAAGGTTGAGAGTTTGGGTATGGAACATGGCTATCATTATCTACTACAACCAACTGAGATTTCACAAGAGCTGTTAGACATAATTAATTCAGCTTTGTTGTCCTCCACCCTGACTGTCACAAGTGATTCAAATGGCAACCTTAGAATAGAGCCAGACAAATGCAAAATGAGGGAGATGTTTATGGCTTGCCAAAGGACAGATGATCAGTATGGTCAAAAATGTCTCCCAAGCCCCAGTACTTCAGATCTGTCTGATTACAGGCCTGAGACATCTGACAATGGTGGGTACCAGTCACAGGAGCTCTTTACGGAAAGTGGAGAAGAAGCGGAGGAGAGGTTACGGATCTTTCGAGAAATTATAAAACAAAGTTCAGAGAAACCAAAAAGAATAAACCATGTAAAAGAGAACAGCTCGATGAAATCATCTACATGGATGACAGCAAAACCTACTTCCAGTCCAAGTTTAAAAAGCAGCAGTCTTGCTTCTTTTCAGGATGCTAAAAGTGCAATCCAAGAGACTGTATTCCATAGTAGATCGCCAAGTGATAAAAGTTCACTTGACGGAGACTCTAAGTCGGTACAGTGCATGGCTTTAAAAGATAACGTGGATGCCAGAGAAGGAGTGCTGATTGATAAAGGCAGGTGGCTTCTCAAGGAAAACCACCTCATCCGTAACTCTCCTCCTGTGACTATGGGAATGTATGGAAATGGAGACACCACATCAGCTGGCACGGCTCAGGACAACAGGAGTGAGGATTCAGCCTATCCATATTGTGAAAACCAAGCCTCGCCTCTGGCTGTAATATCTTCTTCTGAGTTGGAGGACATGGCTAAGCCCCCTACACCAAAGTGTACGTACTTTAATATGTCACATAGCAGTGACTCTGATCCTCTCTTGGATGCTCGAAGTGTCAATAATGGCAACGGTGGAAGGGACTCTAGGAGAAACAAAGAACTTAAGGTATCTCCGATGGGTGAGTCTTCTAAAGTGTGGGCAAAGAAAAATGGAAGCATGTCTTCATTCGCATCTGTTGAGTTCAAACTGCCTGATGGGAAAGTTCATCCTCAGGAGGGGTCGGGATCGGGTACTAACAGATCTCAGAGTCAAGACAGTTGTAGAGTACAAGAGGAGGAGTCGAGGGAGGGGCTAAATCTCAGGTGTGGGCAGCACTGCCCAATACTATAGTTCAAAAGGGAAAATGAACCAGCTACAAGCATTTCTATATAAAGTTTTGACAGATTTCATTTATTTGAAGTAGCCTATTTGCTTAAACTGTTTGAACAGCCCAATGTAAAGGCATACAGTTTTTAACTGCAGTGAAAAGACTTACATTTCCTCACTTTGGTGCCTGCTGGTCTTTAAGCTTTCAGTTTTAAACAGTTTTGGATTATTTCAGACATGTATTTTCATTTCACAGGGGCTATATTGCACAAATCATCCGATTTACTTGAATTTACTCAACTTCCTAAGTGGTATTTCTCATGGAGAAAAAAGAAATTAGCTTAATTATTGTATTCGTTTCCTAATGCGGACCTGCTCTTATTTGAATGGTGAATAATTTACCCTCAGCTCTAAAATAAGCTTAATTTTTTCCAGAGATGTAGAGAGTCTGGAATACTAAGATAACTAAAAAAAGTTATTATTCATAACATTGCATGTGCAAGTTTAAAACAGCACTGCAAAGCACCTTTTTTTGAAGAGTGGTCTGCTGAAAGATCTCTCAAGATATGTTGCCTCACTCTTTCACTTACCACATTTCGAAATGTCTTTGTATCGAAGCCCTCAAATACATAAAGAAATGTATACTGTTACTTCAACCAACCTCATTTGTTTAGAATAGGAGAAGAGTGAACAATGCTCTGTTGTCTAATATGTTTGTGCCATTGTTGGTCCAGTAGATTCATATTTTTCTTAGGTCACATGAAACACCATGGGTAGCAGTGTATTATCTGTTAAACTGAAAATATTTATTATTTAAATTGGTTGGTTATTTGGAGATTTTTAGTGTCTTTTACATGAAAAAAATGCAGTATTAATATCATAGCACAATATCCTTGGGAAGAGCGCAATGTAAAAATCTGATGTACAACAATCAATAAGTGTAACAAAGGCAGCTGTCATCATGATCACATTAAATGTGATTATTTTTATTGTGCTGATATCAAATAAAATTGCATCACCTCTACAAAGAATCTATTTTATTAAACTATATGGATTAATTGTATAAAATTATATAGGTGTTAATTTAACGTATATGCAAACATTATCTTCAACTTATTTACATAATTAAAACTCAACACAGGAAAAAGAAAGAAATCATCAAAACATATTAAACTGAGATCAACAGAAAAGATCTAGGGAATGGAAAAAATAAAAATAATTATTCTAATTGGAAATATTGTTTGACATCTGACTTTGAAATAAAAACAAGCTACTGAAAAAGAGGTATTTGTTGGTGAGGTTTGTGTCATGGCGTTTTTTACTTGGGTGTTCATGTTGGAATTAATTACAAATACAAGTTGGGTATATCTCGATGGGCGTACTGAATTGTCCATGGAAAACATGGTTTTCAGTCCCAGACTATTCCCAGCATTTTGCAGCTGAGTTCCCAAAGTTTCTCAGCCATTTCATCATCTCTAGCAGCTCTGGTGCATCTTGAAGGTCTGCAGTTGCTTTAGAAAATGGGAAAAGAACAGACAGAAAAAACAAATTCATTATGGGAGCCAGTCAGTTTCTATGTGTTGCCTCTGCAACTGTATTTAATGCAGTGTGACACAATTCAATACCTGTAGTAACCACCACTCTCTTTATCTAATTCTGGTTGTACTGCGCAGTAGATGGTAGTTTGTGCTCCCTGCACTGAGGTCTTTGTGAAAGGCCTGACAATCTTCCACATGATTAGAAGTCCGAGATTCATATGTCTTTTAAGTTCTGTTCGCACAATTCCTGGATGGACTGCATATGCTGTAACACCTGTGTCTGAAGATACAATTCAATAGATCAAAAAGTACTCCAAAATTTCCCCTGGCACAAGTACCTATTAATTTCCCATTTATTTAATCTCCCGTATTTTTAAAGAACACTTACCCTTGAGTTTTTTGGCCAAGGAGCGAGTGAAAAGGATATTGGCCAATTTACTCTGACCATACGCCCTCCTACTGTGGTAATTCCTCTCACTATTGATATCATCAAGTGCTATTGTGCCCCAACCATGAGCCATGGAGGAAAGGTTGATGATTCTTGAGGGGGCAGATCTCTTCAGCAGATCAATCAGCAGGAAGGTTAACAGAAAGTGACCTAGTTGACATCAATTATGCCACTTACATTCAAGTTTTAAAACATAGTTCACCCAAAAATGAAAAGTCTGTCATTAATTACTCACCCTCATGTTGTTCCAAACCCATAAGACCTTCGTTTATCTTCGGAACACAAAGATATTTTTTATAAAATCTAAGAGCTCTCTGACTGAGTGGTTCAGCTGTAATTTTATGAAGAATACTTTTTGTGCACAAAATAACTAAAATAACTTCATTCAACCATTCTTCTCCCCTGAGTAACCATCTACCCCCTTATGGAGAGGTACTCTCGGTTACGAAAGTTGAACCACTTATGTCACTCATTATTTTGTCAATGTTCTTGGTACCTTTCTGGACTGTGAACATGGTAGTTTCCTAACTATCTCTGCAGGGTCAGAAAGTTCTCGGATTTTATCAAAAATATCTTTATTTGTGTTCCAAAGATGAATGAAGGTCTTACAGGTTCGGAACGACGTGAAGGTGAGTAATTATTGACAGAATTTTCAATTTTCTGTGACCTATCCCTGTAAGTAATTGTACAACTGGCTTTCCCACCAGAACCTTTTTATAGTTCCTAGAACTATTGGCAGAAATGGACGCTTTTTGGTGTGTTTGCACCGCAGGTACTAGGAACAGTTTTAGTTCTAGGAACTCCATCTAGTGGAACTAAATTAGCTCCTACTTCAGAGAAGGGTCCAAAGCATTTCTATAGGAACTATCAGTGACGTAAGTGTACATTAATTGGCTAAATGCATACAATGCATACAAAACCTGGCATTTTGAAAAAAAAAAAAAAAAAGCCAAACATTTTATTCCTCAAACATGGAAAACGAAGGTAACGGCATTTACCTGTTGTCTGCAGCATTGCGTTTTCTCAGGTTTGATGATATGGAACACTGCAAGTTGTCAGATTTTTATGCTCTTTTAGTCGCATAATTTGTGCATTTACATTCCATCTCCATTATCACAAAACCCACAACACACAACAACAACAAAAAAAGCTCCGATCATGGCCTCTAGTTATAAAGACATTTGAACCGAGGCTTACTTTACGAGTGATTTTTAATTTAGACTTAAGCCTGGTTTGGACTAGACGATTTTAGCCTGATTTTGGCATGATCTGTTTGACGTAGAGTATCATGGAGATTCGTAAAAGACCATAGGCGTGGGGAGGCAAGATTCAATCGTGTAGTATGTCATAGTAGACAACAATCAATGCCACGTCTGCAATGCTTCATAACATCGCTTCATAATATTTGCATTTTTGATGTTTCCTCGAGGGACTACCACAACAGAGTGAAAAAGGTACACTTAACACTTTTTTTTTTTGACCTTTGACTGTTCTCTTTGACAGATCATACTATCCTCTTCATGCAATCCAGATATGTGTCCGCTGACAGGTTTTATTTATTTTTGGGGCTTTTCTGATGACAGTGCTCACGGCACCTTCTGTCTAGTCACGATTTGGTCAGTTAACTGAATACACAGTCATATTGGCAATAGTTGGATGTAAACAACAGCATAGATTGCACAGTTAAGGCACTACTAAATGCATTGTTCTGCTAATTTATGCTGTCTAAACCACAGAAAAAAATGTGTGGAAGCTGCTAAAACATAGAAAAGGACTCAGTAAGCAGGAAAGGGTGCTATATTTTGACAAACTAAAGTTACTTGGTGGTAAAGATATGCACAAGCAGTATTAATTAAGATATTAGCAACGTGTAGTCTGACATGTTTCGTGTTCACAACACTAAGATTTTAAGAGTTAAAATTGCATAATTTGACACACTGACTGCCGTAATCACCAAAAATAAATTATGGGGTCTGAACCGGGCTTAATATGAAGAATACAAATTATTTCAGGAAAATTAAATAGCAAAGTTGCCATATGCACTTCATATTTATCGACATTACTCTTCTATTACATCATATTGATATTCATACTGGCATTACATGCTACAGTTTCATGAGTAAATTAATTCATCAGGAACAGAAATTTAACAAACACACAAACTGTTAGCTTTCATTTGTGCATGTAACATCCCAGATAGCACATGTACGTCTGCAAGATGTCTGTTAAAGATCACTCCATCTGGAAAGCATCTGCTGTGTACAAACATCTGACAGACATCTGTAAGATGTCAGTTTTAAATCAGAAACATCTTACATCTAGACATCTAATAGACGTCTATTTGACATCTGATAGGAAACGTCCAATAGACGTATTGCAGATGAGCAAACACTCTAAAAATACATGTTGCAGATGTAAATGCAGATGCCAAATAGATGTCTCCGTGATGTATGTGTGCTATCAGGAATGAGTCGACCTATGGAATGTGAGTAAGCTTCTTTCACAGGTTTTTGGCTGTTTTATTTTTAATAACCACCAGATAGCACTGTTTTCGACACTCACAAAGCTTTGAATCTTTTTCTGAAACTGTCAAATGACCATTCACAGTTGTTCAGAGTTCAGAATTAGTTCCTGCTGCCAGTGCAAATACAACCAGGAAAATGGCCCGAGGGAGAAATTGGTTCTCTAGTAACCACCCTGCTGTTCCTAGTTCCTAGAACTAAGCGGTGTGAAAGCCCCTATATACTGTAAGTTTGCACCATTAAACATGCAGCAAGTCAAAAGTAAAGCTATGAAAATGAATGTTATTGTTAAAATAGCCATTATATACTAAAAGAGGCAGTAAAGAAGTGCACAGAGGTCTGAGATACTGCGCTTGAATGAACAAGAAGGACACTTTACCTAAGTGGTTGACACCAAACTGCATCTCAAAACCATCTGCTGTCTTAGAGTAGGGACACATCATGATCCCAGCATTGTTAATGAGTATGTGAAGTGCTCTCTCCTCTGAAAGCAAGAGGGATTTAATGATTATTTTGATCTCCTGTAGAATACACATTGGCATTTTTGAGTAAATTTGAAGTTTAAACAATTTTGTCAGATACACACAAATACACAGTGCAGATTTGGGTATAAAACTCTTGGATTCATCACTTACCATTGTTGATCAACTCAGCAAATTCTCTGATTGACTTGGTGTCAGAGAGGTCTAGTTTCTTGATCACTATGTTTTGGTTCCCCGAGTCCTCCATGATCTCTTTCTGTGCTCTTTCTGCTTTCTCAAGATCTCTGCAAGCCATTATTATCCTGGCCCCTGTAGAACAACTCCAAAAAACATGACTTTTATAATTGGTATCCTAGATACATTTGTGTAACATACATTTCATGTTTTTTAGCTTTAGTTGCTCGAATCTGATTTACATTACAAAGCTGGTAACTGCACACAAGTAAGATAAATGCGGTACCGCGTTTGGCCAGGTCTCTTGTGGTTTCTTTTCCAATGCCGGTATTTGCTCCAGTTATAAGGACTGTTTTGCCATCGAGTCGTGTGCTAGATGACCACTGGCCACCGAACATTTCTCTGTGCAAATGCATTCTGAATGTAAGTTAAAGCAACAGTGCACAAATTACAGAATTTACATTTTAAGCAAACTTCCTTTAAACAATCATTTCTTAATGAAAGAGAACAAAATGGGGAAGGCCTTTTACAATATACACATAGCTACTGAGACATAACTTCTCTTTTTCTTCTGTTAAGTTATGTAAATTGCAAATTTAAGTTACAATTCAGAAATTACAGACCTACCTCAAAGTGTATATGTTGGACATCTTGCTCAATGCAAAGAGGCTCTAAATACAACACATGACTTCCCTCTGGAGTTGTTAGCAGATACTGCACTAAAAAAGTGCATTGTTTAGCATGAGCCACAGTGCACTGGTGTGGATTAGCAATCGAACAGACTAATCCACAGCTAATCGGTTTAAAGCACCGATCTACTGTTAACTCGTGAATGCATTCCTCATGGATTCTTGAAACTTGCTACGTGTTTGACCTGAATAACCTAAAAATATACATAAACATTTAAAAGGTAGGTGACAAATCAACTGTGTGTAAACGATCAGTACAATAAAATATGAAATTAGAGTGAGATTTGAAATATGAAGGTAGCCACAAGTATTGTAATACTATATATAGAGCGAGAGCGAGAGCGAATTTTTATTTTTTAGAAAAATATTTCTTTTTATATTAATGTTTTTAAACTTATCTGTTAACATGGAGTTTATAATAGAATTTTCCAAATGTTTTTGGCATGGAGTTTAAAATGGGATTTTCCAATTGCCTCAGTGCACATTGTAAAAAAAAACGTGACTCAAAAGAGGTTATGTGAAAAATAGGTTATTTCCTCTTACAGTCACGAGTGGCTGGAAGTGGATAAGACTGGAAGCCAGACACAAAAAAAATTACAAATGGCTGCACCCACTTTTATGGGAAAAATATGGTGAATACAGGAACTAACCAAGGGAACTAATTAGATAATTAATAAACACAGGTGAAAATGAATGAACTAATCAACATAGGGAAACTAGGTTACAAAGAGCAGAGCCAAAAAATGAAAACACAGAGCAGACGTAACACTTACCTTGTTTTTAACAGTACAATAAAGTGATTTGTTGGTCAGTTTATTTTAAGGTCCAATTCTCGCTATTATCAAACCATTAACTATGACTTTTGCTTTAATAAACTCCTAATTTGCTGCTTGTTAATAGTAAGTGAGGTGTTAATTTTAGGTATTGGGTAGGATTAGGCATATAGAATATGGTCATGCAGAATATGTGCTTTATAAGTACTAATAAACAGCCAATATGCTAGTAATACGCATGTTATTAAGTAGCTAGTTAACAGTGTGAATTGGTCCCTATACTAAAGTGTTACCGATATGTTTTCTTGAAAATTAGCCTATACACTGCACTGGATCTTAGTGCAAAGTGTTCATTGTAGTGTACTATCATTGCTCATACCACTATTATTATATTGCCTAGTTTTACTAAGATATGGTCAAAATAACCTACGTGATCATGACAAGTGAGTACTTTACGTAAAATGTGGTTCTACTAAATGTACATTTAGTACATGTTTAGCATTTGAAATGTACAATACTGACATACTGATGACACCTAAAATGTAAATTATTTCCGTATGAACAACTTTACAGCCTTACAAATGGATCCTTTTGAACATTGATATCACGGCATTAATTTTATTATTATTGTATTGTATTATTGTATTCAGTTGTCATATCAATGGCATTATGTCTTCAGTTGCATTATTAAATTGTTTACTCATTTGCTTTGAAATTATAACATTTTGTTCTGCTCTGTGTGATTTCTGCTGCCAACTTGTTTTGAAAAAAACAACAAAACAATGCTCAACAAGACTACACGTTAAACTCTTAAAATTAATAACATTTCTGCAATCGTTTAACCATTCCTTATCATGTAATATTTATTTTGTTTGTCATGGGAAACAAAAGGGGTCTTCCTGGACATGCTGTGACTGACAATAGAAGCATAAAATACACCAAAATTGCAACATAATTACAAAAGGAATCAATTTTATTTGAGTGCTGTAATCCAAATTTATTGTAATTAAATGTAATTCCTTTATTCTGTGATCATCTCCATTCTGAGCTGCATCCATAAGCATCAAAACCTGTTACAAATTCAAAAGTTGCTGCTTCAAGAAACTTTATGACAGGTTTTATGGCAGGAAAACCGAATGCTCATTGGTTCTCGCCACCTTCATCACAGACACGCAACATGCCGTGTTTCTGGTGAGGTGTGTTTGAATAAGATATGCACGCCTTCACGGCAATTAACAACTTAAATTCTGCTGTGCACCTCATACAAAATGTTTGTATTCCACCAGAGAGAACTGTGGCTGCAATGCATTGTCATTTGGATTACTTTTGGTACTGCTTAATAAATTTGCAATAAATAAATGATTGTGATTGCATTTGTCTGTCATGTTTTACTTTTTACCATGCATATTTCGGTCAGTTGCATTATATATATTTTTTGCATTGGCTATATGAAAATGTATTTGATACAAATATCTTGATACAAAAGATTCATAAATATTTGAAGTTTTTAAGCTAAAAATACATAGCAATTTTTACATTTGAAATGTTCAAATACATCCAAATTGTATGTTTCAGCATCAACAAAAACTACAAAAATGTACGTTTTGTGCTTGTAAACGTTACGTACTAATATAGATGCGCACAGGCTGAAATAACATTGTCTTCTGAGAATGTACTGTGAGCTTTCATGATCATTGTTACTAGTTAAAGACAAGAATTTATAAGACTATTGAAAACACTATTGATTTTGTGATTATGTAATAAACAGACAGTGAGAGAAAGAGAACAGGAAGGCCAGATTGACAAAGCAAATATCGCAATGTTGAAAAACTCGCTAACTTCCTTGTGCGTGAGATTTGTAAATCTTTAATCTCCACTGTGGCAAATAACAGTCAAGAGGTGTTTCCTGAAAGCTCTGGAGGCTGGCTGTTTGACAGTGACAGAAGATTTACACATGAACCGACAAGCTGACATCACATTCATCTTCAACTCTCTTGGCACCAAAAGTAAATGGATGAACTGTCTCCATTACATCAAACTGTCTCCATGCTGTTCCTGAAGGATTATTGACATTCACTATGTGATTGATACTGCTTGTAAATTGGTAAGTATCTGTGATTATTTCCTCATGCCAAACTCTGTGTGAGTAGAAAGTATTTTCAAAATTGTTGTTTCAATATTACTTTTCAGATGAAACCTAATGTTATCATGTTGTGTTAAGAAAGAGAAGAAGAAGATTTTAGGCCTAACTTACAAATACATTTGCAGGTGGCCTTGATTAAAACAGTTATATAGATTTTTTTTATTATCTTCTTCTTTTTTGCATCTTCCTTTAAAACATTGGAAGGTGTTTAGAAGCATTACAAGGGAAGTGTTTTGAAACTTCTGCTTCTGCTAATATTACATCATTTGAAAAAACCGAGGACACTTAAAACCCCCTAGAAGACAGGACAGTTCTTCAAGTCCTTTTTTACCTTGACAGGTAAGACATGACCAGGCTATTATTGTAAAAAGAAAAAAAGAAGTTTATTAAACTTAAATATCCAAGTTTTTGGATATTTAAGTTGAAATGAAATTAATCTGTCTTGCATATTTCAGGGCCAAAACATTTTACAATGAAGAGGGTTTGGGGAAAACGTGAGTGAAATGTGGTTTCATCCTAAATCTAAAAGTCATTTTTTAAATTCTGTTTTGTAATATGTTTAGCGTTGAATGTACATACTGTATAACTCTCTCTGTCTCACTCTCTCTCTCTATGTCCAAAGCAGTGTCAGGCATGATCAAAAACAACACTGCAAACCAAACTGGCCTGCCGGAGGATTTTAGAATTGCTCTTCTGGTCTTATACATATTCATCCTTCTTGCTGGGACTCTGAATGTTGTACTAATGTCCTGTATGCTACAGTCCCAAAGACGTCTCTCTTTCACCAAAGTGTCTGTGATCAACCTGATAGCAGTGCACTTCTTTTTCCTTCTCACGGTCCCCTTTCGCATTTATTATTATGCTTCTGAAGACTGGATTCTGGGAATACATTTTTGCAAAATTGTCAGTTTTATGATCCATGCTCACATGTACCTTGCATTCATCTTCTATGTCTTCCTTCTAATTGTGCGTTTTTTGGAGCACTCTGATCGGCAGCACAAGCTACAGTTTCATCGCCTCCTTCACGCCACAATTACAAGCGCAACCGTCTGGTTGGTCATATTCGGCTCTATGCTCCCAGCAACGATTAAAAACTACGGAATGAAGCAGAATGATTCAACTCGCTGCTTTCATTTCGGTCAGGCTGTCACGCAGCCTTCTGTAAAGACATTAAACTTTTTTATTTGTATAGTAGTAATACTGGTTTGGAGTGTGCTAGCAATTATCCAAGGTTATTTTCTACTCCGCGTGTTTAGGAAATTTGGAAAGGCCACACGTCAGCGTCAAGAGTTCTGGGCACAATTGAAAAACGTTGTTTTCTTGTTGGTCATGTTTTTTTGTTTTGTGCCCTATCAGGGATTCAGAATATATTATGTGAGAGATTATGGCAAAACTAAAGAAATGGATTATATAAATGAAATATTTCTTGCTGTCACTGCTTTCAGCTGTTTTGATATGATAGTTTTTGCTGGTAGAGATGTATGGAAACTTATAAATTCAAGGGGATGATTTTATGATTTTTTTAGTTTATAGCATCTTTGTTATTGTTTTTGATATAGTGAATTGTTTACTAATTTGGTTTCCATTTTTTGACTGATTATAAGATTAAAACAATTGTTCTGCGTGACAATGTTTAATGAAATTTGCATGAAATAATTTGCAGGTTTTTTTACATTAGATGGATTTTACATTATATATGTGGTATTTTTTCCTTTTTAGGTGTTTATAGAAATTTTTTCCACATTTACTTTTAAGTTAAAAGACTTACAAGTGGTTTCACAAACAAGGCTTATGGTGCATTCAAGTCATGTCAAATAGATCGTAATTACAAGTTGATTATTGTTATTATGTGCGGGAAACTCAAAATTTTCTCCAAGCCCCGAGTTTCCGAGTTGGGGACATGTCAG
This sequence comes from Labeo rohita, assembly GCF_022985175.1. Taxonomy (NCBI): domain Eukaryota; kingdom Metazoa; phylum Chordata; class Actinopteri; order Cypriniformes; family Cyprinidae; genus Labeo; species Labeo rohita. The sequence continues at coordinate 20,823,240 of NC_066870.1, read as the reverse complement.
TGAAAAAAATTCTATAAAACTATATAAGTTACATACACTAAATATTATATTATTGTATATTTACCGTATAATATATAATGATGCAGTTTACATCACCTTCATAAATTGAATAAAAACAGAAAAATGCAAAAACACAATAACGCACATTCTTTATTCATTATTTTGTAGATGCAGAGTAAGCGCTGAATTTTATGTAGGAAAAGTAATCGCCATCTTGTTCCAACCAAAGTGACTTGAACACACCTGACGTCGTAATAACGACTTGTCAGCTTGTAAGTACGAACATTTCAGGAGGACTTAAACACAGCATTAGACTAAGCCAGGATTAGGCCATAGTTCAATTATGACATTTAAGTAATTTTTATAAATGTGCTTAGAAAAAAACAATACTGGTTTGACAAAACAACAGCACTGATATAGTTTAAAGGAGTTCTTTAAAGTTCTTTAAAATTGACAGATAATTTACTCACCCCCTTATCATCCAAGATGTTCTTTCTTTCTTCAGGTGTAAAGAAATTATGTTTTTTGAGGAAAATCATGTCAGGATTTCTCTCCATATAGTGGACTTCTATGGTGCCCTCAAGTTTGAACTTCCAAAATGTAGTTTAAATGCAGCTTCAAAGGGCTCTAAACCGAGAAAGAAAGGTCTTATCTAGCAAAACGATCAGTTATTTTTCTAAAAAAAAAAATGTACAATTTATATACTTTTTAATGTTGGATGATTTCGAAGTTGGAAAAGAAAATGAGATGGGATTTTTTCTACATACATTCCCGCAGACCTAGACGAGCATTTGAGGTTAAAAAGTATGTAAATTGTCATTTTTTTAATAAAATGACCAATCGTTTCACTACATAAGACCGTTCTTTCTCAGCTGGGGTCATTTAGAGCCTTTTGAAGCTGCATTTAAGCTGCATTTTGGAAGTTCAAACTCGGGGGCACCACAGAAGTCCACTATATGGAGAGGATTTCAGGATTTCTTTACGACTGAAGAAAGAAAGACATGAACATCTTGGATGACAAAAGGTTGAGTAAATTATCTGTAAATATTTGTTCTTGAAGTGAACTTCTCCTTTAAGATCAGTCAGGGCAAGTTTCTGTCAGTTGAAACAGCTCAGACTTACATTTTAGTCTAGGACTGGGCTTAAGCCTTGTCTGTGAAACCAGGGGTAAGTGTGCACACAGTGCATACTGTATATATGTTTTGATATAATTTTTTTGCAAGAAGCATTGTTTTAAAATACATTTATGTTTATTTCCATAATGATATTATCTTTTTTCTGAACTTATGAACAACTATTTTTTTTTCTCTGAAATAAAACTGTCAAACTGCCACTGATACAGTCAGTTTAATGGAGTGATAACATGTGGGTGTTACTTATAACAGCAGAGTTTAACAGTCCCATCACTGCTTAGTGAGGATCATTACTTTAAGGAGTGACACAAAGACAGTCAAATAATCAAACAACGCTATGAAATAAGCCAAAATAATATTGAATTGTGATGCTCATAATCATTACTACAAAAGAAGAATTCCTATTTGTGTTTTAGCACCCTCTAGAGGCGTTGAAACACTTGCATAAACATTAACTACATCCTCAATCGGCTCTTAAAACTTGAGAAATAATTACTTTTCAAAGCTGCTTCGTGCCAACAGTAACCGGACTTCTGTTAGGATATTAAACATTTCTTCTTCCTCTTACAGTTTTGTTGTTTCTTTTATGGTGAATGATGCCTTCTTTTTTTTTTTACTGGATATGGTTATTTCTTACAAAAAGTTATTTTTGATTGCTAGTTAGTACGCCTCACTCTTTGAATAAATGAATAATAGACACACTGTCCTGACACCCATAGTTGGTTGATGACTAAAATTACATCCCTGCACTGGTATGTTGAACACTTGGTGAACCCAGAAGCCACTTCCAGTAAACTATGCCTAATTATATACTGTAATACCATAAAAACATCATCATCATGTGAGAACGATCAACACCCGCCATAAACTGCAAAACAGTAACCACAACTGATGAGGGGTTTTGTTTACACCCGAGGGCTCATAAAAAAACCGTGAAACAACGTGAATTAATGTAAAAGAAGCTAAACCACTGCAGCATGCGTATTGCTGTAGAGATTTTTTAAATGGTATGCAGAAAATGTTAGTGCTCTCTTAAGTATAACTTACCATTGAAATAACTGTCTTGAGATATCTCTGTAACAGCCTGGAAACAGTAATGTGGTCGAGGGCTGCGCTGAGATGGGTGTAGCCAATCAGATGAATTTTGAGGCGAGTTCTGTCTCCCTGGTGAAAAAACCAGCAAAGGACCAGCATAAACCAGCTGAGGACCAGCATAAACCAGCAAAGGACCAGCTTAAACCAGCATCAAAACCTACAACCAGCATCCCAGCATCAAAACATACCTACCAGCATATGCTGTTTTTTTCACCAGGGCTGTCAGTCAGTTAAGGCTTTAAGGGCCACTAGGCATGCGCACATCAATGTTACATAGAAATAATAATTAGTTACTGTATTTTCATTATTGTAAGAGGTAGGTTTAGGGTTGGGGGTAGGTGTAGCCGTTAAGAAAACACAATCTAACAAGTAGCAAATTTAATTTATTGTTACTTTCCGGTCGGAGCTGTATCACTTCTAGCCACAACTGTCAATCATTATGCTTGTTTACAGTAGCCAGTCCATATGGAAAGCCGGAAGCTGAGCGTCTGAGCGTGGTTAGTTTTCGTAAATTTGGAGGGCATGAAATGTTCACGGTTTCTCCATCTGCTTTTGCGGCCTATGGAGACTGAAAAGCAGCTAAACAGTAAAGAAGAAGAGAATCAACATCTTTAAACTTTGATGTAATGGACAATGGGCGGTAAGAACTTCAACTTAAAAATAGATGCCAAATCTTTGTTGCGTAAGAGTGGGCTTCTGGTCTTATTTTAGCTGTACAAAACAGCTTGTTTTGCTGCTTGATATTGCATAATGGAGTGTCTTACCATATTAGTTTAGTGTACTATCTTAATTACGAGCACACTTGTTTGTAGCCCAAGAAGTTTTACCATTTACTGCACGTTGTTATTCTTCTCGTTGTTTCCCTATATCAGCTAATCAACCAGAAGTCTCACCCATAGGCTTACTTCCGCATTAAAGAAAAAAGTGGAAAGGTAATATAATTTCCTAGTCACCATGGATAAAACAAAGCAGTGGGTTGTAGAAAGAGGAGGCGTGGCTAATTAAGTAAAGCCTTGAGGAAGTTGTCTTAACGGTCTTTTTACTTTATTCAGTTATAGAATATTGCTGCCATTTCTACAATAACTTGACATTCTATATTGTTACCATATAGCATTAGTAATCATGTAAGCAACTGTTTAATAAGCCCTGACAATGACAATGCAGTGTTTTCTGAGCTAATGTGCTTCATTGCAGATATTCAACAGTCTTAACCTCATTTAAAAAACAAACAAACAAACATTCCTCTCTCCTGCCATAATGAAAAAAAATGGAAGATGCAGTATGCATGTGTAAAATACTACTTGGAGGTCTAATCATGTCACATTTTATTGTGTACTCAGCTTAGGTGGGCTGAAATGTCTTAAAATGTGTTGTAAAAGGTCTATGTGTGTGCGTGTGTACACGTATGTTTAGTTTGAATGCTGTAATTTGTTAACATGCATGCAGTTTTTAATAATGTGCTTTTACAGTTTGCAAAAAGGCATAAGAGGCAGTTCAGTATCAGTTATCAAAAAATATGGATTGCCAACTCGGAAATTGCCTAACCCCCCCAAAAATCGATGACCTATACTCTTTCAAAATGGCACAGAAGAAGGCCGTTTCAATACTGAATTTTTAGTATGATGAAAATGCTACTGTATTAGCCGTTGCAGTTTTGGTCATATATTTGTATATAAAATGTAACTTAGCAAGCTATTCTTTTTGCGACTGTTTAATAAGCACTGAATATAAAAAATTTTCTCTAAAACTTTGTCTACATGACTTGAGCTGCAATGCATCTGACAGTGTGTTTTCTGAGCTAATGTGCTTCATTAACCTCATATAAAAAACAAACATTCCTCTCTCCCGTCAAAAGAAAATATAGTTGAAGATGCGGTATGCATGTGTAAAATAATGCTTGGAGGACTAATGTCACATTTTATTGTGCAAATGTCTTATAAAAATGTCTTGTGTCTAACAATGGGACATTAATTGTAGTATGGCATATTTATTTAAACACTGCTGTTTGTCACAATGTTTTCAGCTCAGTTCTAGCTTTTTAGTTAAGTGTATGAGCGTATGTTCATTGATCATGTATTAACTCTAACTGAGATGCATATTGTTTTGTGCCATTTAAATACTTCTCTATGACTGTAAATTTTAGCTTCATTGTTAGTAGCTTTACATGTAGCTAAATGCTTCAGACTATTGCTTCTAAAACTGTTTGATTGTAATTACTTATTACAGAAGTGTTTGTGGTGCCTGTCTGGTCTGGTGGTCCCAGAAATAGACTATTTTTTTATTTACTGCGACAGTATAAAGTCATTGCAAGTTTGGATTATGACTATGATTCTGACTGTGTATCTAAACCCAAGAAACATTTATCTTCAGATGATGAACTGTAATGGAATGGGAGTTAATTGTGAGTAGGGAACTAAGTCTGTGCCTTTTCATCCTCTAATCTTCCACTCAATGCCACTGGAGTGAATGAACGCCTGTGTCCGCTGCTCTGCAGCGGAAGTACCCCCTCCAGACACGCTGTCTCTCTGTGTGTTGCTTTGGCTGATGGTTGGCAGAACTAGGATTAACAGTGTTTTCATACAATGGTGCCTCTCACATGACATCATGCTGACATTTTAGTCTGCACTGAATACCTTTACAGACAAAAGCAGCAGCGATCTAAACTGATCAAACAGAAAATGGCCTTTGTCTGATTGTCCATTTCCTACATTAACTCACTATGCCTGAACAGAGAAGCCATCATCCCATTACGATTCACGTTTTTACAAATATGTAGTCCACAACTAACAAATCTTCTTTAAAAATGTCTCTTAAAGGCATAGTTCATTTAAAAATGAAAATTCTGTCATTAATTACTCATCCTTATGTCGTTCCAAACCCGTAAGGTCTTCGTTCATCTTCAGAACACAAATTAATTATTTTTGATGAAATCTGAGAGCTTTCTGACCTTGTATAGACAGCAACACAACTATTACGTTCAAGACCCAAGTATGGACATCATTAAAATAGTGACATAAGTGGTTCTACATCAGAATGCCGGCCCCTGCGTCAGCGGCACAACATGCATGCGTCATAGTACTTTCGTGAACATTCGGCGTAAACTGACACAGAAGAGAAGAAATTGTTGAATAAAGTTGTTATTTTTGTTTTGTCTGCGCACAAAAAGTATTCTCATAGCTTAATAAAATTAAGGTTGAACCACTAATGTCACAAGCACTATTTAAACAATGTAAAACAACATTTGGGCCTTGAAGGTGGTAGTTCTGTTGCTGTCTATGCAAGGTCAGAAAGCTCTTGTATTTCAACAAAAATATCTTAATTTGTGTTCCAAAGATGAACAAAGGTCTTATGGGTTTGGAACGACATGAGGGTGAGTAATTAATGACAAAATTTTTATGTTTTGGGTGTATCCCTTTAAATATTTGTGGAAGTTAGCTTCAGATGACATGTCCAATGACCATGCATGTTATTTTACATGACTTTCTTGGTCTGGCAAGCTTTAATCTGATTGGATGATTTTATACAGCTCTCCAGAATAATGGAATAGGCTTCTTTTCAGTTCACCTGGAAAACAGTCAATGTTTCCAAGCGACAATAAGTGATATTTTTTGAGGAAGAACTTATAACTGGATTTAATAACAGATTTCAGTCTGACATTTTTCAGTTTTTATAAAGGTTACCTAGTTACGCACTAATACGTGTGTGTACAGTTTGCAAAAAAAGGCGTAAGTGGAAGTTCTTGGCCAAAGCATTGCTTCCTTCACGTGTTGAATTACCAAAAAATATGGATTGCCAACTTGGAAATTGCCTGACCCCCAAAAATCGATAACCTATGGCAGAGAACAGGGCCGTTTCAGTTGTGAATTGCTGGTCAGATTAAAATACGACTACTATGTTACCCGTTTCGGTCATATTCATTTATGTGTATACAAAAAAAAATGTAATTTTTGGCTAGCCATTCTCTTTGACCGCAAACCTCATGAACGTAACATACCCATAATTACTACTTCATAAATAGGAAGTCGGATCATCATAAAACAGCGCAAAGGAAAATTAAACTGCAACGTGTAGACCAAAAATTACGTCGATGGTTTTCAGTCTGACACTCTGCCGCTCCAGTGGGACCGTAAAATTGCAATTTCAAACGTGACCGCGAGATGTTGCTGTGGGACGCGTCGTCATCACTGCAGCAAGGTGCTCGGATGGGGATGGTCCAGCAGGGAAGAGGAGGAGAGAGACGGAGAAAGCAGGCGCTGCTGCTGCTGCTGCTGTGTCCGTGGCTACCCGCCGCAGTTTTCCGGTCTCCTTCTATCCTCACGGTTTTCCTTGGATACCTAGCGGATGCTATCCTTTCCTCGACACACCAGCATCTCTTCTGCGTTCAATGCCAGTCGTTGGGAATGATTTCCGTGTGTCGCTCCCTGTGAATTGTCGGCATTAATCGGGGAGGGGAAGCGAGAAGAGCGTTGTTCCTCTGGACATTATTCGGTAAGCGCAATGTCATTCCAGTTGCATTTCCAGCTGTCACATTCCCCACCTACAATCACGATATCTGCCAAGAAAACGCTCGAAACAGTTGCGAAACCCCCGCTACGCGCATTAACAGCGGATGTTATGTGTTTCATAGCGCGTGCATGTCGCTGGTTTTATGTTTAGGGATTTTTATCGCATGCAATGCTCGTATTCACAAGGCTACGAGCGCAGGCTGGGAACTGAAAATGGAATCCATTAGAGCATCATTCTCCATCCAAGACGGATGGGAGGGGGAGCGCGAGCACAGAAAACCTATTACTTCCCTATTGACCTAAATTTCAATGATGTATTTATAAGATTACACTAGTCCACGGACATGACCGCTGCTTCTTTGTCTAGTTTTACAGCATGTTCCTCGCATTTCGTTATGAAATCCCAACTGTCAGCGGCTTTGCTTGCAAAGCACCGTTTTCATTTGTGTCCATTCATTTTGAATTTCTTAATTTACTGGTCCGTGTAGCCTTATCTTTTTTGCCATTACGCCTGGAAATGGGCATTTTGACCGTCTAACATAGAAACAAACCTTTATAAAACATTGTTTAAATAGATATTTAGTATGAAAGATGAATAAAGCTTGTTAGTTTAGGTGTGCTGATGTGGAAATGGGAGGGCTGTATGTGGCTAGACTGACCGCCTCTCTCTACACTTGGTTAGGTGAGGCCGTTGAAAAATAATAAACAATAATTCAGCTGGTATAGACGCTATTACGCCCTCATGTCATTTGTCTGTTGATTCGTATTTAAATAATATAGGCTACTATCTTTTCCCACACGTGGCACATTCTTGAATATGTTATCAGTAGTATGTTGGTGCTCAGGTAAGCATGAGCAGCTGTTTAACAATAGAATTATGATATTTATCTTCTTGAATTATGATAAACTTATGGGAAAACCTGGCTGCTGTGGTTGCAAGAATTTTACAATTTTTATATTTTATGTATTGAATTTTGGTAAGCAATATTTTAACAAAAATGTACACTAAAATTATACTTGTTGCTTTGCTAAATAGGCTATAATTTACTTCTTTTTCCTCTAAATAATTCTAGTTTTTTATTTATACAATATATAGAGCATCATTTTTTATTATAATATGTGACCCTGGATCACAAAACCAGTCATAAGGGTATTTTTTTTTTTTTTGAGACTTATACATATTATGAATAAATAAGCTTTCCATTGACGTATGGTTTGTTAGGAAAGGACAATATTTGGCTGAGATACAACTATTTGAAAATCTGCAATCTGAGGGTGCAAGAAAATCTAAATATTGAGAAAATCGCTTTTAAAGTTGTCCAAACAAAGTTCCTAGCAATGCATATTACTAATCAAATTTTTTTAATATATTTACAGTAGTAAATTTACAAAATCTTCATGGAACATGATTTTAATAATGATTTTTGGCATAAAAGAAAAATTGACAATTTTGACCCATACAATGTCTTTTTGGCTATTGCTACAAATATACCTGTGCTATTTACTACTGGTTTTGTGGTCCAGGGTCACATATAGGCCTATATAACATATACAAGATAACTTACAGTTAACCAATTAGCAATTTTTACAGTGTAGGTATATTAGTTATTCTGTCTTTTTTTGCAGCAACAAGATGAAGTGATGAAGTTTTGCTGCAAAGGTTTGATTTAGTGATGCATTAATGCACAAAAGTACTTTTCTACTGAAAAAAATCAAAAGAGATATAATGCAACAGACAGAGAGAGAGGGAGTGCGAAATGGAGAGAGAGAATATTGATCGTTCAGGGGATCGGACATTCTCAGGTTGATCATAAATTATACATTGCATATGGAATTTTTTTTTTTTTTCTGTGCAGAAAGGTTTCAGCAGACCTTGCCCTGGTATTCAACATTTTAATGTGCTGATGCACCCACACTAAGAGCATGCTCTCAGAGAGCAACAGTGCATGACTGTGAAATATTGTATGCATACTGGTATTAACCTGCTAGCTACAGCATATGGCTGCATATGATTTAGAATGAAGGAGCTGTGTGTGCACTTTGTAACAGGTCATGTACACTTGAAGACCTGTCTCGACGGAGAATAGGATGAGCAGCTTTCCTATTAGTAGTGTTTGCAATATACATTCAAAATGCATTCAAAACACCCATAAACATTTATAATGTTTGTAACTAAATGTTAAACGCTCAAATATTCGATAGAGATAATACTAGAAATTATGACCTGACTTTCTCAACGCACCTACAAATTCACAATAATGGACAGGTAATCAATAGCTTAAACTTGGCGTGAAGACATTAAAATGTCCAAAAGCAGAGTGCTATTATTATTAATTATTAAAATGGTGCAGCACAAGAAGCGCATTAGTGCTTATAATAGGCAATTTACTAACAATTTGTTTTTTTGTTGTCAGCCTATAGAGGTGGTCGTTTATGTGCTTAATTTCATATTCGTATATGATCTATCAAGTTAACCGCAGTTTCTTTTAGATTTATGTTGTTTTATAAAAGTGACTTTAGCAGGTTATATTTTATTTGCCTTGAATATTTTCTTATAAATGCTAACATTTTTTAATAGGAGCAGTATGTATTTGTCATTTTTTTTTAAAACTGTTTTGTTATAGGGGAACAGAGAAAGACTATATCATGCTCATTCTGCTCAGGAGCAAGTAATAGACCTATTGATAAATATCAGACTTGACTCCAGCCACTCGGTATGGACTGACTCAGTCTTCTCTTCTGATAATGACCCCGGAGATAAAGCTGGTGATGACATAGACGCTTGCCATTGTTGTCATCTGAGCTGACACTTACAGCTGATATGTAGTTATAGCTATCATACAGGAGGATATGAAAGCGCAGAGGCTTTTATATTTTCACAATTGTCCCAAAGAAGATCAGCCAAATAGAGACCTGGAATTTGATGAATGACTCGATTTAAGGCTGATGTGTGCACTTAATCTGTACCTACATGTGCCAACACTAGTTAACCTCAAATGATGTGAAAAAGAAAAAAAATACTTAGTAACCTACATATGATGTGTACATGAATATTATTGGTATTTCCTGCCATATTTAAAGTTTAATATCTATTATCAGCTTTAAAGGGGCATTATAAAACATGGCAGCCAATATCACAGGATTTTATGAGATAGCAGTAATTTCTTATAACAAAATACTGTATTTAAAATTTTACTGTGAAATCAATGCAGACTAATGCACTCACCCCTTGTCATCCAAGATGTTCATGTCTTTCTTTCTTCAGTCGTTAAGAAAATGTGTTTTTTGAGGAAAACATTTCAGGATTTTTCTCCATATAGTGGACTTCAATGGTGCCCTAGATTTTGAATATCCAAAATGCTGTTTAAATGCAGCTTCTAAGGGCCCTAAATGATCCTAGTTATTTCAGTTCGGTTATTTTCTTTAAAAAAAATTACAATTTGTATACTTTTTAACCTCAAACGCTAGTCTTGTCTAGGTCTGCCTGAATTCAGTTTTTTAGGGTAGGTCGAAAAACTCCCATCTCATTTTCTCCTTCAACTTCAAAATCATCCTGAATCGCTGCAGAAGTACCAACCCAATGTTTACAAAGCGAACGTGCCAAGATCAAACGCCCTATACAAAAAAAGGTAAAACAACGATTTAGGACGATTTTGAAGTTGGAGGAGATAATGAGATGCGAGTTTTCGACATATCCTAACTGTCATGAATCAGAAAAAAACAGAGTTCAGGCAGACCTAGCCAAGACAAGCCAAGAGGTTAAAAAGTAAAAAAATTGTCATTTTAGGAAATAACTAATCGTTTTGCTAGATAAGACCCTTCTTCCTCGGCTGGGATCATTTAGAGCCATTTGAAGCTGCATTTAAAATACATTTTGGAAGTTCAAAATTGCTGGCACCATTGAAGTCCACTATATGGTAAAACATTCTGAAATGTTTTCTGCAAAAAACATTATTTTTTTCATGACTGAAGAAAGAAAGACATGGAACATCTTGAATGACAAGGGGGTAAGTATATTATCTGTAAATTTCTCCTTCAACATCATTATTATAAAGCATTTATTCCTAGTTAATGTTAATGTAAAATTTAATAATACATTATTAAAATCAAAAGTTGTATGTATTTGAGCTAACATGAAGAAATAATAAGTAGTTATATTTTAATTAAAGGGATAGTTCATCCAAAAGCGATCCAGAAGCATAACATGCTAGGTGTATATCAATTTCTTCTTTCAGACGAGTACAATCGGAGTTATATTAAAAAATGTCCTGGCTCTTTTAAGCTTTATAATGGCAGTAAATGGGTGTTGAGATTTTGAAGTTCAATAAAATGCATCCATCCATCATAAAAAGTACTCCACACAGCTCCGGAGGGTTAGTAAAGGCCTTGTGAAGCAAAGCAATGCGTTTGTGTAAGAAAAAATTCAATATTTAAAACTTTATTAACCATAATCTCCAGTTTCCGCTAACTATTGTACGCACATTCACGTAAGAGTAGCATTCCTTTGGATGACGTAGGACGTAGACATAGCGCAAACTCCGCTGAGAATTTTCTAGTCTTGTGAGAACCAAGTTTTGTTTACAGGAGCCAAAGAAGCAAAGTTTCCTTTGTTCAGCAAAGGAAAACCAGTTTCCTCTTTGCTTATATTGAAATGCAATATTGAAAAGTACAAATCCTCGTTTTGTACTTCTAATTCATGAACGGAGTTTTGTTTTGCTTTCTCCGCTGCATTTCATCCTACATCCTACTCTCTCATGAATGCACAAACGACAGTTAACAGAATATAGAGATTTCAATTTAAGTTTTAAATATAGATATTTTTCTTACACAAATGCTTTGATTCACTTCAGAAGGCCTTTATTGATCCTGCGGGGTTGCATGGAGTACTTTCTATGATAGATGGATGCACTTTAGTGGACAAAACACCTATTCACTGCCATTATAAAGCTTGGAAGAGTCAGGACATTTTTTAATATACCTCAGATTGTATTTGTCTGAAAGAAGAAAGTGATATATACCTAGGATGGTTTATGGGTGAACTATCTCTTTAACTAACGTTAATATCAGCTGTGAGTGGGAATTAACCTGTTTATAGTAGTTGATTAAAAACATTTATTACACGGCTCTCCTAAATTCTTGATTCTTAGACCAGTGCTACATTCACATCTTGGATCACACCGCCCCATCTTGCTTCACAGACAGTTATTGATTGTCATGAAAAAAGGACCTCAAAGGACTTTAATATTGAAATAATAATAATTTCAATATTAAAGCCAGTTGTTTTGAACATTGTAGCTGACCATTTAAAAAGTGGAAGCTTTAAGATAATATACAGGTATGATTATGATATCAGCAAATTTATTTATTTTGTTTATCAGTTTATAGTTGTGTCTGTTTATTTTGCAGTTATGAGCAAACACAATCCTTTAGATAAGATTTTGAAATGGAATAACTTCCTCCTGCTAATTTCCCTTGTGCGTTAAGCTGTCTTACTGTTATTGGGGGGGCGTCTTTTCCCAGCATTGCCTTGTACACAGATCAAGTGCTTGAGTGAGCGATCTTTCCTCAACTTCATTTAGCCAGTGTACCATGGAAACATCTTCTTATATGTGCACGGCCAATGCACCGGGGAGCTGCCTTGCTTATGCACACACTGTCAGTGCTCCAGAAAAGACTTGATAGGAGGGCAGAAATACATTCTTACCTGACTGCCTGGATTATACAGACCTGGAGTGAGGAGAGACAAGCTGTGCTCACTGAGCATTTGCACTTGTGATTAAGGAATCCACTGACACATGAAATATGAAATATGAGAGACAGCAGGGCCCTAGCTATCTATTTTTAGATTTGCCAACCAAAATAAATTCAAAAGGAAGGGTAGTGTTGTTTTTGCAAATGCCATTATATTTTTGTTGTGAAGGATGTTTTAAAGTTCCTGAACAGCGATAGTTTGCTTTTAACTAGTATCATTATCAAAATATCTTGAATTCACTGGATGGGAATTGAGATTATTTATCCAATATCAGTTTATCTGAATGATCTTTTTAGTATATTTTCAGAGGTTTGTCTTATAAGATAATACCATTATGACAATAGTGTGCAAACAGTGTCATACTCTTTATATCACTATTCTACTGTATGTTATTATTATTAGACTGAATACTTTATTTTGATTGGTCAGTTGTAACATTCAGTCCACAGTTGCACTTGCGTTCAATATCCATTTATGCATTTATTTGATAAGTAGCCATGTCATAAACAGTATTATGGTCAGTCAACAATTCATTATGTAGGGAAAATTGAGGACGGGCCATTGAGTTATTTTAAAAAAAATTCACAATCTTATCCTAAGTTTGTCATATTGCATTTATTTATTTTCATATTATTATTATTGTAAGGTGGCCTGGACTTTGGGGACCACTGGGTGGTGTTTGGGGGGAGGTTCAGAGGGTCAGCTTGATCTGTTTATTGTGAAGAAGCAATTGTATACAATTGTATATGACCTTATGCAAAAGCGAAAAAAATTGATCCCCAAAAAAATAAAAATGCAGCTGTGACGTGAATTGCATTAAACCATGAATTGCGTTAAATAAATCAACAGACCATAGTAATTTATTTTACTTATACCATGTTGATGACACCTCCAGATGTTTGAAGGAGAAAGAAACATCCAATGACATGAAGCACATCCACCATAAATAATAATAATAATGATAGACATAAATAATAATAATTACACACACAACGTTAATAGTAACAATGAGAGGAACAAAAACAAAAGTAGCAAGAATCTTATACAAGAGGTACATCTAGAGGAATACACTAAAATAATAAATATTTTAGATAGAGAAACAAAGAGATTCAGACTTGAAATACTTAAAGCTCTGAAATATTTACACAAACTCACAAAGAAGTATATTAAAGAAAGGCTTACTTTTTCCTTTTGCATGTATGAATATGATATTTACCCAGGAATAAAACAAAGCTGACAACATTTGAAATATGAGAATTGAAATCACATTTAAAAAAGAGGATATCTTGCAAAACATTTTTACTGCTAAAATAAATATCAAACCATTATTTAGAAGTAACCTAACAGTAAAAGAATAGGTGATCAAATATTTTGGGAAAAGAAGAACAAAAGGCAAACCAGTCCACCTCAAAATTAAACAAGAAAGTGGGCTTTTAATAGATATTAAATAATAATTCAAGTAATTTGGTAACGGATGTCATCGTTGGCCATTGTTACTTAAGATATTTCAACATAAACGTTATGAAAATTTCTTAAAGAGAAGTCCACTCCCAGAACAAAAATTTCACCCCCTTGTCATCCAAGATATTCATGTCTTTCTTTCTTCAGTCGTAAAGAAATTATGTTTTTTGAGGAAAACATTTCATGATTTTTCTCCAAATAATGGACTGATATGGTGCCCCGAGTTTGAACTTCCAAAATGCAGTTTAAATGCGGCTTCAAACAATCCCAAAGGCGGTTGTAAATGATCCCAGCCGAGGAAGAAGGGCCTTATCTAGTGAAACGATCGGTTATTTTCATAAAAATAATACAATTTACATACCTTTTAATCTCAAACGCTCAAACGTCTTGTCTTACTCTTCCTAAACTCTGTTTTTTCCAGTTCATGACAGTTAGGGTATGTCGAAAAACTCCCATCTCGTGTTCTCCCTCAAGGGTGTTTGATCTTCTTTGCATGTTCACTTTGCAAAGACTGGGTCGGCACTTCTGCAGCTATGTAGGATATTTTTGAAATTGAAGGAGAAAATACGATTGGAGTTTTTTGACACACTCTAAATGTCTTGAGTCAGAATACACAGAGTTCAGGCAGAGCAATTGAGATTAAAAGGTATTTAAATTGTATTTTTTAAAATAAAAATAACCGATCGTTTCGCTAGATAAGACCCTTCTTCCTCGGCTGGGATCGTTTACAACTGCATTTGGGATCGTTTGAAGCCGCATTTAAACTGCATTTTGAAAGTTGAAAATCGGAGCACCATATCAGTCCCCTATATGGAGAAAAATGCTGAAATGTTTTCCTAAAAAAACATAATTTCTTTACGACTGAAGAAAGAAAGACATGAACATCTTGGATGACAAGGGAGTGAGTACATTATCTGTAAATCTTTGTTCTGGAAGTGGACTTCTCCTTTAAGTTTATATTAACCACAGAACTTATTTTAGGCATTTACCAAAAAATAAAGAAATGAAAAAACTACTAACTTCAGGATGGAACTGGAAGTGCTAAAATGCTAACCCATTTTGGGTTTTGTCCTACAAAAATGCAGCATCCTATAACTGTAAAAATTTGGCTCTTTTTTGCGTTGATTTTGGTATTATGACCTTATTTGAAATAATAAAAAAAAATGTAATATTACTTTTATCCCCCAAATAATATTTATTTATGTTATGGAAGTTAATTTAATTTGAATAAATATTACTTCTTACTCCCAGATTAATGCTTATTTGATTATATGAAAACCGTTATTGATGCTGCAGTTTTTATTAGCATTGGTAAGAATGAAATATTTAGTTTGCTTTTATTTTTCACATCTCTAAAAGTAAGATCATTGAACTATTTTGTATTAGTGAGAGGCCATAAGTGGTCTTGTCATTGTTTGACCAGTAGGGGTCCTCTTTAGCACCGCTCAGTGGCCAATTATTGAGGGTCTCTGCATGTCGGTGAGCTTATTATCTGAAACAAACAAATGAGTGTTGCATAGTTTTCAACTAGCTTTACATAAACAAGCGCACCAAATAGGTTGACGTGAGACAACAAATGTTTGCAAGGTTAGCCTCTGTAAGATTCACTTTCTTCATCCTTAAGGAGAAACAGACTGCTTTTGTCTTGGAGAGATCAGTGGGTGTATTAAATTTCCGCCGCTGTTCTAGTACATAGATAACACTAGTAAACACAGCTTTCAGCAATGTCAACTCTCTCCAGCAGCAAAGTCATTAATCCCATACTAGGTCAGGGCTCTTACCGAGCCAGCCGCTTCCACCCAGAGCTACGCAGGCATGGCAGCAATGTCCTCGTGCCACGCTTGAAAAATCCATGCCTTATACTGATATCCCATGATGCATTTTCCAGGCGTACTGCAGAATTGCAAATATATGTTTTCTGTCATTTCCCCGACAAGCCACAAATCATCAGTAGTTTCTTTCGTGACAGTTGAAGGTTGCAGACAGATTTGAAAAGTTAATCATGCAGTGACGTGTGAACAAACATTTTTTTTATCAGCGAGTTTAAAAAGAACTAAACCCAAAGGTTTTTTTCCAACCAGAGCCTGAAAAATCAGGTCTCTCAGCAGTTAACGGACGCCAATGGGATAACTGCTTCAATTATAGTTCTTAATGCGCTCAGGTTTTGCCTTTTATATGCTGTTGTGTACTTCTATTTAACGCAAATAAAGAAGGGGAGAGGTGGCCATTGAAAAAATAAAATGCACTCAAACATTACCACCAGAGACTATAGAGGCGAAAAAGCCCTAATAAGCAGTGGGGCCTGTTTGATCACAGCAAGCCTCACATAATTACTCTTTATCATCGATGTCACGCTCAGCTGTCCTTTGAGAACATGATCCGAGGAGCATTTTAATTGCCTCACATTTGCGCTGCTTCTCAATGTATCATTGACATTTTGGGCAAGGAGACATGTCTTGGAAAACTATACAATTCTCCACCAAGACTTTTTCTGATAGTTAATTAGGTCTTAAATGTGACATGCCATCCACCTTTTACTTCCCATAAAAGTGGGCACATCCATTTGTAAATTTTATGGGTCTGGCTTCCGGTGTCATCCACCTAAAACTATTTTTATCTGTAAAAACAGCTTGTTTTGCTGCTTGATATTGAAAATTGGTGTGTCTTACCATATTATTTTTATGTATTACATTAATTATGAGAACACTGTTTTGTAGTACAAACAGTTTTACCATTTACTGTACGTTGTTATTCATCTCGTTATTTTCCTGTCGCGGATAATGAACCTGAAGTCTCACCCATAGGCATACTTACGCGTTGAAGAAAAAGTAGTGACGGCATAACCAAATTTCACTGGTCACTCTTGTCTTTGTAATTTCATATGATTTGTAAAGACATATAATAATAGCTATCACAATTCTACAATTCAATTCAATTACTCGATTGAAAAAAATCCTAGATTGCATTTTCCCCATGTCGAGTAACCAGTAAAATACCGGAAATGATGCATTCAATGGATGAGAATCCATGAAACACATTATTAGACCGTTTTCCAAGGCTGCATGATATATTAAATCCACATCATAATAAAGAATAAAGAATGATGCTATTGTGAATTCATAAACGGTACGATTCAGTTAAATAAATATACACATAGATTTTCACATCTGTCCTGTTTAACTCCTGGAGGACGACCTCCTTAAATACCCTGGTCTTTAATTGGGTGTTTTGCTCAGCTCGTCTCTACAGAATCCCCCACAGCTGCTCAAAAGCGTTAAGGCTGAGTGAAATACATGTCCACTGAAGGATTTTCACCTTGGGGGAATGAATATCTTCATTGTCATGCTGAAAAAAATGCCCAATAATGCAGGGAATGAGGAGAGGGTAGCATCTTCAGTTTCAAGTTTTTGTAATACATCACATAGTGGTGTGTGAATTAATGACAGCATTGATAAAACACAACTCTCTCAAACCTTCAGCACTCATACATCCCTATAGAAGAGCTTTACTACCACTGAAGGTCACTGTGGGTACCAGGCACTTCTCACTGTACTCCTCCTCTAGCAACACCAGAACATTTTGGATGCTTTTGGTCTTGAGACCAGAGTATGGACTCCCAGAAGTCTGTATTTTGTAAATATGGGCCTTGGAAGAGGTTAAATGAGTTCATTGTGCTATGGTTAGAGTAGGTAATTCTAGTGACAACAAGCATCCATGTCACTTCTGAAGGCTGCGTTGTACTCTGTGAGATAAGGTGTCACTCTTTTCATAGCTTTTTTCACTCTTTTCTGAGACACTTGCATGGTATTTCTCCTGTTCTTTTTCTAGCTAAAATTCACTCATCACTAAATGAAATCTTAAAGTGAAGATCTGATTATTTCAGGAGCCGTGTCACAAGTCCATTGTTTTTGAATGTCGGTGCTAATAATTTGATATTCCTCTTGTACCATTGTCCTCTTTTATGCTAAGAAATAAGTCACCTGGCAGTTTTCTCCCAAGTGGTTCAATTGCTGCCAGCATTAAATCTGAGCATGATTTAGTAGGCTATATAACACTTTTAATTGTCAGGAAATTACTTGTTTTTAAAAGTTTTGGTTCAATATATTTACCTGTTGATCAAAAATAGCCTCAAACCTATACACACTTTTTTGTTGTTTATTTTATTCAGTAACTTTCAGGAGGGTGTACTCATTTTCGCAACACAACATTTGATCACTTTGAAAAGAAAATCTTATTTTGCTGAATAATTTTAACATTCTTCTTCTGTAATTGATCAAGCAGGCTTGTTTGAACATTATATCTCCAAAGAACCCTAACATGTCATCTAAGTTAAGAGTTATTGCTGAATTTGTTACGTTTTAGAGGGGGTGTACTCATTTATGCTGTGCACTGTATATATGTATATATATATTCCAGGGGAAAAAATGCAGCAGTTGATATATAGTTTCTTTATAGTTATTTCAAAAGCTTCAGTGTACTGTCATTATAAAGGAGCTTCGTTATTGTTTATGTAATTGTAACAAACGAGTTCTTTTTAAAACCTAACCAAAATTAAAAATCATTAGATTACAATTTCCGCACAGAAGAGACTTGGTGTTCCAAACAATAGGAAATAAGTTGGCCAAAATGAGTTAAAAAACATCGGATATGGGCAAAAATCCAATATCGTGCATCCCTACTTTTGATACTTCATTCAAATTCAAATAATTATTATTGCCTCGTTGCTATTATATATGTATTTTATTACCACAAATTAATTCTAATTATCCGATTACTCGATCAATTGTCAAGAACAGTCGACCGATTACTCAATTACTAAAATAATTGTTACATGCATCGTGCTTTTCTAGTCCACTAAAAATGTTTACAGGTACAGCAAAGACACGGTTAAATTAATATACAGATTGCAATATAAAAGACACATTATCTCCAGTCCCATTTCGGTGCTTTGTGCAGGAGCGCATAACGTCATCTCCCAGTGTGCCAGCCTCTCAGAAAGAGAGATTAGTTTCCTTTAAGACCTTATTGAACATTTTAATCTTGCAGTGTGCTCAGAATTTTATTGCTGTTTCATTCCCTGCGTTGTCAGTCATGTGTCGAGACAATAAATAAACAAATCTGTCCGCAGTCAGAATACAAAGACTGATTAATGTCTGCGAGATTAATGAAGCTGTAAATATATTTGTTTTCCTTTATCATCCCATCCCCCTGGCATATAAGTTACATAACTAATGTACTTTGTAATAATTACAAATTAGTTTTAACGATTTCGCAGGAGATTTAACATAAATATTCTTATGTTCCTAAAGCATCGTGCTCGTTTTCACTGCCTTGTGAGCTACATTCTGATTTTTACGCTGAAAATACGGTTGGGTGTGTAAAAGTGTGTGAATGCGGGTGTGACTGTAAACACAATATGTGCCTTTTGTTTTGTGCATTTTGATACTTTAGTATCCTGCGGGATCACATAACTAATCTGGGATTGCAGCCGTGATGCCTGCCAGCGGCAGGCGAACACCTTCCTGTCCTCTGGGTGTACGTAGATCCTCTTTTCTGGAACATCTGGTGTTTCACTGGGTGATCAGATCTTAGGAGCGAGTCTTCCGAATCCTGCAGAAAAAACAAGCCAGGGAGCGTCCGAGGGGAGTAAACCGTTGTCAAAAGCATATGGCCATTGTCTTAATGGGATATAATGGGGATGAAAATGCAAAAGCAGGGCAGATGTCTTGAATGAGATGTTTAATGCAGAAAACAAGATTAACAGGTTGTGAGATTGCATAGTGTAAAGCATAAAACAAATTAGATTAAAATGCGATCAGATGTTGAGGTTTCTCTAGTCCTGTTTTTTGTAGAGATTGTTGCTGTGAGTTGCCTATAATCCCAAAGGACGGACAATGCAGTAATTCCACCGGGTGCAGTCACGAGACTCTTGCACCATTGTATATGTACCTACACATGCAGCAAACACATACTTACAAAGAAAAAAATGTTTTTGAATTTTATCGGACGTGTATATTCATGCAGATCCAATTAGAAATATTAGCCTAGTGTTTTGCCACCCAAAACCACCTTGAATCATCAGCGCAAAGCGTCTTGTGTCACATCACCGATGTGATCAACTGTAAGCCTCACGGTTGCCTTCTTGGTGAGAGACTGTCATAATGGATTGATATCTCTATGGAAACGGGAGCCTGTTAGCGGGCTCAAGCATGATGTCATAGACAAATTAGGCATTCAGACATGTGTGGCTGAGCCCTGATAGAGAGCTCCTGCTTTGTTGCAGAGCTTTCAGTGACAAAAATTAGGCGCATTTCACAAATTTGATCCATTTATGTCTATTTCCTCTTTTCGGATATTTGATATCTTCAGCTACGCTGGTGGAAAGACTTAAAATGTCTACATTCACCTCAGTGGTTTCAGACAAAAGTCACTGAGGAAGCAAAATCAAGTATGTTATATCAAAAAATGTAGCTTTTGTCAGTTTAAATGAAAAAACGCCACTGAGGAAATGAAATGGGATATAACCGCTAGTTGGCAACAATGGCTCCGGCTCTTCCACTGTTCAGTTTGTTCAGTGTTTGACAATGAAATTGAGGTTGTGTTACGGGACTCTCCTGTATACCGTCTTGAGCCAATCTGACAGGTAGAGTCGGGGGCCATTGTGTGAGGCGTTTTAGTAAAATTACAGTAAATATTCACTGAGCAGCGCAGGTCTGTTTCTAAGGTAACTGCGGCCTTGGAGTGATTGTGGAGATCATGTGACTCGATACAATTAGGCTCTTTTACCTGTTTCTAAGTAATGCCTTTTCTTTCTCTTCCTTTTTCCACTAGAAACACAGGGTGTTATGCCAGTTAGCTTCTGGAAGGTCTATTCAGTCGGTTAAGAGTTTTGCCATTTCCTTTTGATGTGTAATATGAGTCAGAAATCAGAGTAGTCATTGTGTTTTACATGTTCATTTGGATTAATGCATCCTATAACCTCTCTAGCTGATGTATTTTGCTTTTAAGGCACAGCCAATTCTTGGTGCACAATCCAGTTTCAGCAAGCCTGTGTATTTTTTTGTTATGAGAAATTCTCCCTGTATAAAAACAGCACTGAATAAAATGTAGCCTAAATTTTCAGTATTCCAAGTAAAACACCACTTCAATGAAAGTCAACAGCGTGCTTGATTTTAATGATATATGCCATGTATGCAAGCTGATTATGATCAAAATACATGAATATTACATGATTATTCTGTATAATGGCATGAAAAAGACATGAATAGTTTTTCTTTTGGTGAAGTGGTGTTTACTGGGAATATTGAACATTCGGATTCTATTTAGTGATTATTGTATGCAGAGAATTTAGCAAAACATGAAAAGCCGTGCTGGAACTGCAGTGTATTTTATACTTTACTTTTCAAATGTTTGAGGTTGAAAAAAAGATTGTTCAGTGTTTTTGAAAGACTTTCTAATGCTCCCTCGGGCTGTGCCGATCTGATCAAATAGTAGAGTAAACACAGCAATATCATGAAATATTATTGGAATTTTAAATAGTAGGGATGCACGATATTGGATTTTTGTCGATATCCGACATGCCGATATTATTCAACTCATTTTGGCCGATAGCAGATGTCAATTCTGACAATGAACAACAGCCTTTAAAATGACTTAAAATACATATATAATAGCAAAGAGGTAATAATAATTTGTTTGAATAAAGTGTCAAAAGTAGGGATGCACGATATTGGATTTTTGCCAATATTTTTCAACTCAATTTGGCTGATAGCCAATGCTGATAACAATATATTTCCTGTTGTTTGGAAACAATAACCGATAACTAGGTTGGACCACACTGGCCGATATCGATTAATCGACCGATAGTTTTTAAAATTGATACTGAACAGAAAATAAATAGTGCTCTACTATTTAAAAAAAAAAGTAGCCTACTGAACCACACTTTGTAAATGAATAAAAATATTAATATTAATTATATATTGATCATTACAGTTCATTGTTCATTAATGTTAACAAAAGCAACTAACATTTTTAAAATATATCAGTAAATGCTGAAATTAACACACTCTAACAAGGAACAATACTTCTATTCTACAGCTTTTATCAATCTTAATGTTACAAATGGACTCATATTGTAAAGTGTTACCATTACATCAATAGTCAAGCTGAAGATGGCCATCTTTAAATATCTACACAAAGGCCACAGTATTGAAATTACATACATATGGATATTGTGTACTTTCACAATTTAACTGCTTCTATAGAACATTTGTAGTTATCTAATCAAAATATTAAAATATGTTAGTCACACAATGGTCAAAAATGCAGCGCAGTGTTTAGAAGAACTCGCAGCTATCCGGTATCACAGACACTGGACGCGTCACGTTCAATTCAAGCGGCGGTCTGCAAGATTTTATTTGACCACCAAATGGGTAAAAGTATACTGCTGTCCTTTCACCACTACTGCAGCATCTGGTCAACACATTCATCACTTAGTAATGATATGAAAACATGCACTATAGTATACTGTACACACCGTTTCGTTGTCGATGTTTTAAATTCGCCTTTGAGGAAAACATTTCAGGATTTCTCTCCATATAGTGGACTTCAATGGTGCCCACGAGTTTGAACGTCCAAAATGCAGTTTAAATGCAGCTTTAAAGGGCTCTAAATGATCCCAGCCAAGGAATAAGAGTCTTATCTAGCAAAACGATTGTCATTTTCTTAAAAACAAAAAATAACAAACAAAAAAAAAACAAATTATATATATATATATATTTATTTATTTATTTTTATTTGTATATTTTTACCTCAAATACTCTTCTTGTCTAGCTCTGCGATGCGCATGCATACTCTGTGTAATCCGGGTAAATACAGTTAGGATAAGTCGCTGTTTTACCTTTTTTGTAAAGGGCATTTGACATTCTTTGCATGTTCACTTTGTAATCACTGGGTCAGTATTTCTGCAGCGATGTAGGATGATTTTAAAGTTGAAGGCGTTAGCTAACGAACCTTATTGTAAAGTGTTGCCATTTTGATTACAAACAAAGTGCTGCACGACAGAGTTTTAATAATAATTTTATAATCATAATCATCAGTGAGACATACATTCTACTGTACAGAAATATATCAGATTTCATTGCAGAACAGCACTGGCACACAACACGAGTCCTCAGGCCATCCATTGAATGACATTTTGTTTATTTTTTTTTTAAATCATGATTTATTTATGACATCAAGATGCTATTAATCAGAGGCAGATGGGTAACTAAGATTATTGTCAAAAAAAGTGTAATCCATCTGAACCCACACATGCACCAACAGCTGGGACTGCCATTAGTTGGTGTTCTGGTCTGTTTTACGTGATCTTACTGGTAGTAAGTAATCAGTTTGACAAGGGGTCTCCAAATCTGATGAATATATTGTGCATTTATCAATACTTTTTCAATTTCATCAACAACTAGCATTTGTTTTCACAGATTATACTGTTCAGGTTCAGGACTTGTGTGTTCTCTCTTCCATACAGAACAGATGTGTTTGCAGTTGTGCCTGATGTGGTTGTGTAAAAAGGCTGTGTGTGTTGGTGCTCATAGGTACACATTCACACGTGAGCAGCCATTTTCTGTCTGCTCCTGCTGTGCGCAGACTGTTCTCTGGGGAAGCTTTAAATTTGGGTGGTTGATTTTGAAGAGGGGAAGCAATTGGCAAGGAAGAAGCTGAGGATGGAGAGAGTGATCAGACAGGACCAAAGCATTAAAGTGGGATTTCATTACTCAAATCCAAAGTTTTAAAAACCCATATAGTCACTATTTCTCTTTGAAATAGAAAGTTTGCGCCATATATATATATATTTCCACACTCTAAGAAAATGAACCCAGTGCTGGGTTAAATATGGACAAACCCAGCGATTGGGTTGTTTTGACCCAGTGGTTAGGTTAAACGTTTAATCCAACCTTATGGGTAGCTTTATTTAACTCACCTATTGCTTAAATATTACTATATTTCTTGCTTAAAATGAACCCAAAGTAGGTTGGAAATGACCATTTATTAATCTGTTCAACAAATGAACATTTATTAATTTGTTAAATAAATAATAATAAAATAATGCCTTTTTTTATTGTTTATTAACAAATGTTTATCATTTGATTATTGCTGATGTCTCCATTAATTATATGTCTGATTTTTAAGTAACACCAGTGATATAGTAATTTTTAAACAACAGTTAAGTGAAAAAATCCCCTTATTATTTAGTTAGTTAGTTATTTAGTTTATTATTTTTAAAATAGCTATTAAGCTTTATTTACTTCAGTGCTTGCTACATGCTAGTTGGTTGCAGGTGGTATTAGGGGCGGGACTTACTCATTCTAGAGCTCATGTGATTGGACAAAAAAATCTAGTGCAGGATGGGTCATAAATATCTGTTTTCCTGCAAGAGAAAGTATGTGCTTTTATATGCATATATGCTACAATTAAAAAATATTGGGGTAGTATTAAATTAATACATTTATTGGGAAAGGGCACATTTTTAATTGTTCAAAAGTGAGAGTAAACACTTACAAAAAAGTTCAAAATATATTTTAAATAATTGCTTTTCTTTTGAATTTTCTGTTTATCAAAGAATCGTAAAAAAGGTATCATGGTTTCCACAAAATTAGTACAATATAAATGTTTCTTGAGCACCAGATGAGCATATTAGAATGATTTCTGAACAATCACGTGACACTGGAGTAATGATACTAAAAATTCAGCTTTGCAACACAGGAATAAATTACAGGAATACATTTTGTTTAATTAGTAATATTTCAGAATATTTCAGTTTTTACAACAAAAACATTTAAAATTGCTTTTTCCATCAAATAAAATCGTACCAACTTTTGAACGGTAGTGTGTATATCTGCTAAAAATGAAATTTGTAAACGTTTATTAATACATTCACGTATAGTTGGTCTCAAAGCTAATGCACATGAGCTAAAAGCCACAAAACAAAAAAACTTAGTTTCATGGGGTTTTCAAAGTCTTTTCTGAAGCTGATGTATACAAATCAAAGCATGACGGCGACAAGCTGAGAATCGTGTTTGGAATCACAAACCTCGAGAGATGAGGAGAGAAAACTAGGTCAAAGAATAGAGAGAGAGAGAGACCAAAAGAAACAGAGATGGGTAATTAAATATCACGTCTAACAATAATTACATCACGACAAACAATCGAAAATGTTGATAAAGCACTTTGATTAGTATTACGCCATCTGAAAATGTCAAGCCATCTCATTTTAACCAACAAAGTGTCAGTGTAAAGGATTTGTTTCAATTGATTGCTCTAGTACACTGAAGCAAAAGCCTTGCAAAGTTCATCTCGAATAACTATTGGTGCTGTTGTTTTGGTTCACAGAAGTAATGCCAGTACCAGATCAGCCCTCTGACACAGAGAACTCCAGCATGTTGAGCCCGGTACTGAACGCCTCAAACGGAGATGGATCCGAGACGGAGACCACCTCTGCCATCTTGGCCTCTGTCAAAGAACAGGTGGGTACTTCATGTCAAACTACTGTAAAGTTCTTCATTCTAGCAGACTGTCTCTAATAGAAGGTTATGATTCTCCACATGCTCATAGGGAAACATTCATTTTCCAACAGTTTAATTAGAAACTCTCTAAATCTTTATATACTGTAAACAGTAATTACACAGAACCATACCAGTCCTCAGACGAACTGCATATGCCATCTGGGTTAAGGAGCCGCAAGGTTTGGTGGGTTTCTTCGTGAGTCATTTCCATCATCCCGTGCTGCCGGTTTCGTTTAGCGCCTGGTGTCTAAATTCACAGATACAAATGGTTTTTGATGGTCAACACACTGCAAATGCGCCGTTACGCCTCGGTATCACATGGTTTTGCGGACGAGTGGGAGGAATGGATGTAGGTTTTGAGGCTGCGTGGTGTAAGAAATGTGAAATATTTGACACTCCATGTTGCAATCAGGTCTCCATGCTATGCTGCAGCCTATCTATAATAAGATTGGTCACCTGCTTGTCAGCAGGTGGACAGCTTCCCAGACGTTGGCACAACCTTATGATAAACCGGCTTGATCTGTCAGGAATAATGACAGGTGATTGTAATTGCTGATGACCTGCTGTCATAAAAAGTCATTTAGGAAATGCATTGCAGGATTATTGCTTATGTCAGAGTTTAGTGAGCGATAATGTACAGTATTTCTCACTTTTACTTTGCATATATATAAATGTCTATCTTGGCTGGAGGCCATTTTTGATTCAAGACCATGTGTAGATAAAAATGGATCGTGACAAGCCCTTCACTTCCTGCTAGCGTTTAGCTCACGCTCCTGCTTTTAACCATGGGACAGAAAAAAAGCGACATGCTCTTAGGGTTGGAAATCTACACGGGGAGTGTTAAAGTAGGCCACAGCCATAGGCTGCTGTGAGCCAGTCTAATAGCTCTCCTATCAGAGCGAGGAAAAACTGTCTGCCATCTTTTTTTGATGCTTTTCACTGGAGGGTACTGGTGGACAGAGTCCATGTCGCGTACAGTGTTTCTCTCTGAGAGGAGATTTAAAAAATGGAGTGATTTTATTTCATGAGTTGGTGTTGAATCCTATTGAAACAGGATGATTGGGAGCTTTAGTTACACTACTGTTCAAACGTTTAGGGTTAGCGAGATTTTGAAAGTCTCTTATTCTACCAGGGCTGGATTTTTTTTAAATAAAAAATATTGTAAAAACAGTAATATTGTTTTTTTTTTTTTTTTTACATTTAAATAAAATGTGTTTTATTTTAATATATTTTATAATGTAATTTTCCTGTTATGGCAAAATATTTATTTTATTTTAAAGGGATAGTTCACCCAAAAATGTAAAAATTCTATCATTAATTACTCACCCTCATGTTATTCCAAACCCATAAGACCTTCGTTTATCTTCAGGACACAATTAAAGATATTTTTAATGAAATCTGAGAGCGTAAAGAAAACAACAATAATGACTTTATTTAAATGACTTAATTTAGTCGAAAACTGACACTGAAGAGAAGAAATTGTTGAATAAAGCTGTTATTTTTGTTTTCCTTGTGCACTAGAAGTATTCTCATAGCTTTATAAAATTAAGGTTGAACCACTGATGTCACATGGACTATTTTAACAATACCCTTACTACCTTTCTAGATCTTCAACATGTCAGTTGTGTTGCTGTCTATGCAGGGCCAGAAAGTTCTTGGATTTCATCAAAAATATCTTAATTTGTGACCCTGGATCACAAAACCAGTCATAAGGGTCATTTTTTCAAAACTGAGATTCATACGTTATATGAAAGCTGAATAAATAAGCTTTCCGTTGATGTATGGTTTGTTAGGATATGACAATATTTGGCCGATATACAACTATTTAAAAATCAGGAATCTGAGGGGGCAATAAAATCAAAATACTGAGAAAAGTGCCTTTAAAGTTCAAATAAAGTTCTTAACAATGTATATGACTAATCAAAAATTAAGTTTTCATACATTTACAGTAGGAATTTTACAAAATATCTTCATGGAACATGATCTTTACTTAATTTCCTAATGATTTTTGCCATAAAGGAAAAAAAAAGACAGTTGACCCATACAATGTATTTTTGGCTATTGCTACAAATAAACCCCAGCGACTTAAGACTGGTTTTGTGGTCCAGGGTCACATTTGTGTTCTAAAGATGAACAAAGGTCTTACAGGTTTGAAACAACATGAGGGTGAGTAATTAATGACAGAATTTTCATTTTTGGATGAACTAACCCTTTAAAGTAGTCTTACTGATTCCAGACTTTTGAATGGTAGTGTATGTCACAGCCATGAAACATGATTTGCTACTTTCTATCAAGGGATGCTATTTTAGCCCCTGCTTGTAAATGCTGTAATTACATCGTTTGGAAGAAACCATTTTTTCAGTGTTCACTTCCAGAACAAAAATCTACAGATAATGTACTCACCCCGCTGTCATCCAAGATGTCCATGCCTTTCTTTGTTCAGTCGTAAAGAAACTATGTTTTTTGAGGAAAACATTTCAGGATTTCTCTACATATAGTGGACTTCAATGGTGCCAGTGAGTTTGAACGTCCAAAATGCAGTTTAAATGCAGCTTCAAAGGACTCGAAACGAACGAGGAATAAGGGCCTTTTTTTAGTGAAATGATTGGACATTTAAAAAAAACAAAACAATTTAAATACTTTTTAACCTCAAATGCTCGTCTTGTCTATCTCTGCCATGCACATGCATACTCTGTGTAATCCAGAGCAATACCATTAGGGTATGTCGGAAAACTCCCATCTCATTTTCTCCTCCAACTTCAAAATCATCCTACGTTGCTGCAGAAGTACCGACCCAGTGTTTACAAAGTGAACGTGCAAAGAAAGTCAAATGCCCTTTACAAAAAAAGGCAAAACAGTGAATAAATGGGAGTTTTTCGACCTAGCCTAACTGTATAGACCCGGATTACACAGAGTACGCATGCGCATCACAGAGCTAGACAAGATGAGCATTTGAGGTTAAAAAGTATATACATTTTTATTTTTTAATTTTTTTTTTAGAAAATTACAGATCGTTTTGCAAGATAAGACCCTTATTCCTTGGCTGGGTTCGTTTAGAGTCCTTTGAAGCTGCATTGAAACTGCATTTCGGACATTCAAACTCCACTATATGAAGATAATTCCTGAAATGTTTTCCTCAAAAAACTTTTTTTGACAACTGCAGAAAGAAAGGCAAGAACATCTTGGATGACAACGGGGTACATTATCTGTAAATTTTTGTTCTGGAAGTGAACTTCTCCTTTAGTTGCATAACGACTAAATACATTTACTTTGCATATATTTAGACAATGAGTTCAATGGAAATGGTAATAAATAGCTGTCTCCAAATATTATAGATCTTGCTTGCTACTGCTATTCAGGTTGCGTTAGCAGGCAGGGCATTCTCACTATAGAGAGAGCATTTTAGTATACAAAAATGTGTAGTACAAGATGAATCATCATTACATTTGGTCCATTTCCTGAGCTAAAAGTGTTCTAAAAGTGAATTTTGCCAGTCTTTAGGAACAGGAACATAAGACCTCGAAACTAACTGAAAAGTTATTAACTTAAACCCATATTATGATGATTTAATGGGGTCTGTAGGCATAAACCACATCCCACTGTGTTTCATTATATTCAGGATTTTTCTTAGTCTTAATCTTTCCTAGCTTTTTTTATTAGGTATATTTAAGTATCTCTGATTCATAATATTGTAATCAAGCACAGCAGGCATGGTGTCCTTTTCAAAATAGACTGAAAATAAATGTTTAGCATTTTGCCACCGCTTGTCTACTCACACATATAATGATAGATCACCATAGTTTTCTTTTTCTCTCCTCCACTAGATGGCAATCTCCTATTATGGAGGCATTTAGTCAGACTTTATCAGGGAGGTCATAAGGCAAAATGTACAGAATAAACTGTACTTCAAATCTAAAACCAGTCTAGATTTTGATGACAAAGGATGCTCTGCAGCACTGAAAAACCATCTCCCCTCTGCCATGTATAAATACAACGTACCAAAATCTCTGGCAGAATGTCCAGGTCTCTTGTGTGTGTGCTTTGTGTGCAGTTTTCAAGGTTGCACGTGCAAGCAGAACACAGTCTCTCCTGTGTACGACTCTCTCCCATTAAAATTCTCCTGTGTCACTTGTGCTAAACAAAATCACATGCTATGATCAGGGAGAGCAGGATTAACAACCTGGACATATATGCAATGCTCACACGGTATGGTTAGAACTACTGTATTTGCAGTAAAATGTTTCTTCTTTTTATTATTTGCCTTTGAGTGTCACTTTCTTAAATTACGTTGACGTAGTGATTATAGTAGTCTTATTAATGTATTAAGTACAGGGCTTCTTTTAAGAATTTTTAGAAGATCTGTTATTAAAGCTCAGCTTTTTTTGTGGCGTTAATTAAAGAAATTTATCTTAGTGTTTTTAAAATGACACATTAATTATTCATAAAAAGCCACTGGCATATAAAGTTTTATTATGAGCATGGCCAGGATTCTTTGGGGGAAGTGTCAGTTTTTTTTTTTTATAAGGGGTACTCCTGTTAAGGTCAAATATTTCTTTCCTTTTAATTCTAACTCTGAATTTTTAGTTTAGGTAAAGCATGTTAATCAGCTCATTATATCTTTGTCCGATAGGAGTGATTTGCTTTAGCCAGAAGTGAAGTCATTTAGATTTTTTTTTAATCACATAATTAATATCACATATTTAATCAAATAAATCTTTTAATTACTTACAGTATTACTAAAAGTTGAGGCTGTTTTGACTAAATTATCAACAAAAAGGCTGTTCAAGTTTATTTGAAGTTTATCCTGAGGTCTATTGGAAGGCCTCATTTCCGCTTTAATTTTCAACCAGGAATACGTGTATTTTTCCCTTTACGTTTTACAAACCGAATTAGTTCATCCAAGTCATTCCTGTCTGTTTAACACTGTTTTGTATAGCTCTCAGTCGGTGTGGTCAGACTGTGGAGTGGCTATGGACTCATTTAACTCCGTGAAATTATAGAAATTGGGTTAAATCCTTAAAGGAACTCGTGAGGCGAACCCCAAGTGACATTTTGCAATCAAATGGACCAATGAAGAAACTTAAATGTCAGTCTTTGTCCACAGGGCACAATTAGGCATTTAGGCCAGAAGACCACATTCGGCTCCTGAAGCAGTCAAATCAATTTCTCAGTCCCTTGGCTATTTATTTTCTAAACAAATAGGTTTAACAGCCTTTTCTGGAGTTATTATGGGACGATAATGGGAATTCATTCCTGTTTGGCACTCTTGTCAAACTCCTGGCCATACAAAACACATTTTATTTTTATAATAGCCATTAACACACTGAATAAGATGTTACATTTTCAACTAGAAAGAGTGAACAATAGGGGTGGGAGGAAATTGATTCACATATGAATCATGATTCAGTCTTCTAGCGATTTGCATCGATTCACAAATTTCAAAAGTTGATTATTTAGGTAATGTAATAATAATAATAACATGAGGATGGAGGCAGAAAAACAAATAGATTTACAAAATAGTTTTTAGCGAGGGCAAGTGTTTGGAAAAATGTTATATTAATTATTGTTCTTTTATTGTTATGAGAATTAGGGATAGTGAATCATTCTATGGAGCCACTAAAGGGCCATGGTTAGCCACTCACTAGCGGTCGTCTGTTACATTACAGTATTTATATACAATATAATTACTCAGCAATATAATTCAGAGAGAAAGCATTAATATATATATTTTTAGTGCTGTCAAAATTAGCATGTTAACGCAGGAGCAGTGTTCGAATTGTGTCAAAGCTCTTGGGGGGTCCCCCTAACCAGACCCCCTCCCCATAAAAAAACATTATATAAATAGGATTCGTATTTTTGTCTTGTCCTTGTTATCATTGAGAAAACCCAATTCTGAGATAAAAGCTTATTTTACGATGATCAGTGAATTGGATGTACCAAGCAAACACTAAGCAAAGAAGAATTAAATATCTAGCTGAGGAAATTAATATTTTCAAACAAGTTTAAAGTGATTTTTACCTTTTGTGGACTTTTTTTTTACCTTAAAGCCATTCTTTTTTTTCTGAAAATGTGCATTATCTTTTGCGTCAAATTCTTACATTTAATCAATAAAGGCACAGAATAATAAGACATTTTAGGCTGTTATCACACAAATAAAATCATTATCAACAAAATATATCTTTCAGTATAGAAAACAAACGCTACATCTGAAATGGCATTTAGATGTATTTACCCACTGTTTAATGCAGGACATGAATGCATTTAACCTGCAGTTACAAATGCATGAACTTTTTTTTTATATGTTAATCCTAAAACGTTAAATGCTGATTTTTTTAAGTTATTTTAAAAATGAAAAGGTACTTTAAATGTGGAATTAAAACCACCATTAGGTGTCAGTAAGTCACAGTTAATAAGTGAGTCATTGTGATTGAACCGAATCTTTTAAACGGTTGATTCATTTAGGAACGAAACACCGTCATGTTGTTTAGAGACGCAAAACGGTGCAGTGTCTGTGTTTGGAATGATTTTTGTTGGCGAAATAGAGCAAAATAGGCAATATGGTGTCTATAACGTAGATCTCTTAATAATATCTTCTAGTGTAACTGTTGTATAAAATCAATATTTGTGAACATTTGTGATTTTTGCAAAAACAGAAAAATGGCACTCTTCGTGTGATATTGATTAACTATATGAAATGATATAAATATACATTTTCTGCCCCCATATCCTGAATTTTGGGAAAATGCATTTTATTTGACTGAATCACGCAGTGAAGGAATGCACTCTAAATGAGCACAGTCAGTCTAGAACTTAGAACTCCTCTTATAATCAATGAAGCTGTCCATACACTGTATGATAAATAAATCTCTTACTTACATAGTTCGAACATCTGCACTTTGTTGCTTATGATGAGGGAATTAAAAACAAAACTCTGTGGTTCCAGCGATGACTGTTCTGAACGCCTCTGATTGGCCACTGCATTCTGAACTCTTGTCGTGATTGGTTATAATGCGCAACGCTGTAAAAACGTGTAGAAATAAAATATGATTCAACGTGAGCAGGTCTAAATTTAATACAGCAATCGAATTTTTTTATTTCATTTTCATTTTCACTAGTTTTATGTTTGAAGCATTATTTTTATTGAAAAACCAGGGGACCCCCCAAGTATATTTTTTGGGTGTTATGGGGGTCCCTTAATGCTTCTGGGAGGTTAGTTTTAGTTTTAGTTTTTAGCAAACTTTAAATATACCAATTTAGTATACTAAAAGTACAGTTGCAGGGTATTTTTTATTAAGTATATAATATGTAAATGTATTTGTAGTATATGAAATAAATGTATTTTAAATACTTTTTTTCACTTAAATATTACATTTTAGTATATTTCCTACTTGCTGAAGGGCAGAGGTAAATAATGGGCTTATGTGAAGATTTTTTTAAGTTCACTTAAATTAGAAGTTGCTATTTTTTAAAGTCTAATAAATGTTTAAATTGATAGCTCTCAATTATACTGCAATGTTGAATGGATATAATCAATGGTTAAATATTAGGAAAAAAATACAATTTTCTATAGACGTCACTAATATTGTGATACTCAGTGAGACTCACCTTCAGTCACAAAAAATCTTTAACGAATAATAAAAATATTCTGTCTGTATATTTAGAAACTTTAAGGTTAGGTGGGATTAATTGCAATTAATTGCGATTAATTTCAGAAAAAAAAATCGATTAATTGGCTTTTTTTATTATTCAATTGACAGCACTAATATTGTTTCATCCCATCTCGTATATATTCCCTTTAAGGGTTCCGTAGTACACGTCATTTCTTTTCCAAACACAGTATTCAGATTCAAGCACATCCCTAATGGGAAGTGTCAAATATTTTTGATTTATTAGAAAATTAATAGTGAATAGAAAACGCTGATTTCTTGGGTCAGGACTGCTCATACTTATGTGTGTTTTTGTATCAAAACGCTGGTGCACAAAACTTTGATGAAAATCGTGAATTATGATCAAAAATCGAAATGAATAATCGATTCTTGACCCCAAGAATCAATCTGAATCAATCTGAATCTGAATCTAGTGAACAATATCCAATACAGTGTACCGTAGTGGCAGAAAAAACAATGCTTTAAAATGTTAAAGAATCCCCATTTTTGGTCCAGGTGATATGTCTACTGTCCTTCTAGACTACCCTAGTGCTTTTCTGTCTGTGCTGAGTGCTATATTTAACCAACTTTTGTGACAAGTGGAGGCTACTTCCCGCTCGGGGAGCCTGTCCATTGCAGGCTACTGAGGCAGAACAGCCTGTTAGGATCCCTGGAGGAAGCACAAAGCTTAGCATTGCACAGTGGAACGGTGCTTTTTTTGCTGCCTGGACCCGCAAAAAACACCTCTTTCTTTCCGCCGCTCTCTGAGCCTTTCAACGCGTCTCCCCGTCCCCCCCCCATTCTCTTCAAAGTGAAGCACAGATGGCGTCAGAAAGAGGGGAAGAGTTTAGAAGGAGGCGGAAGAGTGACTGGAGGGCGGTGGTATTTGGCTGACTGGCTGGTGGGAGGGACCCTTTGTGATGCAATGTTGCATAAATAATGCCAAAGGGGCTCTAAATTCACTGTTGCCATGACGACCTTTGTGCCTGACTGCACTCCACTTTTTGCTTTCCCGCTGGAAGGCAGTCACTACCACTCTTGTAGTTTCTCTAATGACTTTACTCTCCTGATAAGCGGAGATGAACGCAGTCTAGTGGGATAGTGATGCGCACACACGGCTCTTTCTCAGCGCGGACGGCCTCTGGAGTATGGTACATGTGCCGGTAAGAGCGCTGTTATTTTATTTGCGAAGGCAACAGGTGTTTTATTGCGGGAGTGAAGGCTGGAGAGGGTTTTGTTGTTGTTGATGCTTAGATTGTTAGAGTCTAATCAGTTGTTGTTCTCTGTTTGCGGCTCCATCTTGAACTTGTTGATGTGAAATAAGAAAGGTCAGAGATGATGCTTGTTAGTATCGTAATTGCTGGTGCTTTTTCAGTCGCTGAGCTATGCGGCTTGCCTGTTTATTGCGAACGCACCCGAAATTCATTAATTGAGACCCTAGACGTGTGTAATGTTTGTTGAAAAGTGTTTGAATGCCGCAGTTAGCAGCTCTTTAGAGTCGTCATGGTCCGTAGAGCTCTCTTCAACTCTGTGAATGGGTATTTTTGTAGCCTTCATCTGGGTTTGTGCCCAAAATAGCAGGTGATGCGTTCTGGAGCCCTCTTAGCGTTAACCGCTCTAGGGAGAGAGTCTTTGACCTTGTGGCTGAGTGAACTCATTTCAGCCTTGTCACAAAAGAAGTGGGAACGTCGCGTTGACTGTCGTAGCCCCGGGTGCAGGCACATAGCGCAGTGTTTCTGACTGGATTTTCACAGTGATTACTTTAAAGAGGAGCTTTGGGATTTTATCTCTGATTTAGCATCGACAAGTTTGTCATTAAATGTTAAGCGGCGCATATCTAATTAAGAGAGGAGCGGGAGGGGTGTGTAGTGCTGGAATGGTCCACTGACTATCAAAGTTCAGAATAATGCCTTTGGATGTCTGGAGAAACTGTGGAGAGAGAGTAGTTTAAAAAAATGTAGTTTTTCATTTATTAATTATTGAACTTTGCAGACAGCTGATTCATTATGGCTAGAGCCTAAAATGAAGTATACACCACTTTTTGAAAGTTAGTGGTCAGTACTAAACTTTTTAGTCAGCAAGAAAGCATCAAAATGATTGTAAACATGTTTATAATGTTACAAAAACTTTATATTTCTAAATATTATTTAGATTTTTTTTGTATTCATCAAAGAAACCTAAAAAATGTATCATGGTTTCCACAAAAATATTAAGCAGCACAACTGTTTTAAACACTGAAAAAACAATAAATCTTTTTTGAGCGCCATATCTGCATATTATATTATATGATATGCATATTATATGATTTCTGAAGGATCATGTGACACTGAAGACTGGAGTAATGACAGCTGAATATTCATCTTTGGCATCGCAGGAATGCATCATATAATAAACTAAAATAGAAAAAAATATGTTTTTTTAAATTAAATTATATCACAGTATTAATGTTTTTACTGTATTTCTGGTCAAATAAATGAGGCCTTCCTTTCTTTAAAACAATTTAAAAACTTATGAACCCTAACTTTTTGAACAGTGGTGTATATTATTAGCAGTTTATTTATTAAAAATGATGCAAACTACAGCTTCATGGCAAGATAAAAAATTTAATATAAAAAAATAAAATAAATCTAGCTGCTTTCTCCTTTCAGCATCTTAAAAAAAGCTCGTTTCCATCTCTCTGGAAAACTGTACTTGTACACAAAAGATGACACATCAAGATTTCCCTAGATTTCCATAATTTATTTAAAATAAATTTATTCCATACTAAGTATACTTAAAATCCATTAACATATTTATTGACATATCACTTAAGACTTACTTAAAACTATAATTAAACTTTATTTGGAGGATTTCTGTTTTATACAATGCACATTTCTTAATATTATGCCTAAAATGTCTTTTATTTATTTTAACTCAATTAATAAGGAACTTATGATCTCTGTTTATTATCAGTCTTAAAATGCAAGATATTTAAAGTGTACCTGAAGTTTTTTTTTTTTGATAAACATTTTTAATGATTTCTGAAGGATCATGTGACACTGAAGACTGACGCAATGACTGCTGAATATTGACCTTTGCCATCACAAGAATACATCACATCTTATTTAGTTGCACAGATATATCACAGGATTACTGTTTTTACTGTATTTTTTGTTTTTAATTTAGTTGCACTGATATATCACAATATTAATGTTTTTACTGTATTTTTTAGCCAATTAAATGAAGCCTTGGTAAGCAGAAGAGACTTTCTTTAAAAAAAATGTAAAACCTTATGAACCCCAACCTTTTGAATGGTGGTGTATTATTAGCAATTTATTTATCAAAAATAATGCAAACAGCTTCATGGCCACATAAAATAACATAATAAAATAAAATATAATAAAATAAATGGAATAAAATAAAATAAAATAAAAGTTATCTGCCTGCTTTCTC
Organism: Labeo rohita; assembly: GCF_022985175.1. Taxonomy (NCBI): domain Eukaryota; kingdom Metazoa; phylum Chordata; class Actinopteri; order Cypriniformes; family Cyprinidae; genus Labeo; species Labeo rohita. The sequence continues at coordinate 20,786,655 of NC_066870.1, read as the reverse complement.
CTTTCAGCATCATAAAAAAGCTAGTTTCATATCTCTGTAAAACTGTACCTGTACACAAAGGATGACACATCAAGATTTCCCTACATTGCCATAATTTATTTAAAATTCATTTATTCCATTCTAAGTATACTTTAGAGCCATTAACATATTCATTGGCACGTCGATTAAGACGTACAGATATAAAATTATAATTAAGCTTTATTTGGAGGATTTCTTTATCATAATAATGCACGATTCTTTATATGTCTATTCTTTAAATGTCTTTTAATATCACTATTAATAAGGACTGGATGATCTCTGTATAATATCAGTCTTTAAATGTTAAATATATTTAAAGTGTACGTGAAGTATACTTGAAATAGTTCCACTTTAGCACAGTGAAATACACTCAAGTATATCTTTAGTTGGACTTCAGCACTACTTCTACGCAATTAAAGTGCTTTAAAAGCATAAAATTAGTGTTAGAATTTATCAGACTTTAAATATACCAGTTTAATATAGCAAAGGCAAATGGCATTTTTATTAAGCACATAAATATGCAAATATCTTTGTAACATACTTAGCATTTCAAAGAGTTTGTTCATAATATGTTTATTAGTTTTTGGTGGTTTGCTGCAAGTAGCCTTTCACATATATACTTGCTATATAGATTTCTGGAGATGCAAAATAAAGGTAAATGTCTTGCAACGCACAAGTCGTGACAGATGTTTGCTTTAATACATGGGTTGTGTGCCCGCTTACATCAGCAAGGGCCTGACAGTCAATTTTACAGTTTGACCGTTTCAAATTGCAGGAGTTATTGGCCGGAGACTAGATTTATATGGCAGCATTTTTAAAGAAATAAAATTCAAGTGCATTTTATCAATATGTAAAGAAAAACCCTGAGTGGCTACACAGGCTCACAGTGACTCTACATCCCACGCACACACTCACGCGCGCTCTGTGTGGTATTTACTGGAGCATGTGTAAGTGCATGTGCGGTACATGTTATAGACAGAATCAATTCCATAATTCCTTCGGGGCTTTACACATATGCTCTGTCTGCTTTATGTTTGCAGGAGCTGCAGTTTGAGCGACTGACCCGAGAGTTGGAGGCTGAGAGGCAGATTGTTGCCACCCAGCTGGAGAGATGCAAGCTGGGATCTGAGACCGGAAGCATGAGCAGCATCAGGTGGGTCAGGAGGAGTGACACCTTTCACTCAATCTGTCTCAACCCACCATCACCACTTACACCAGCTAAAGCTAAAGATAGATATCTTTCACACCCTTCCATCTCTTCTTGATCTTCACCATCCAACTTGTCATTAAGACATCAAATGTCATTTAAAGCATGTTCTTTAGCCTCCTCCATAAAATCTTTTGATGTCCTTTCCCAGCATATTCCATCATGAATATTTTAGTGTAACCACATTCACAGGAGACTCGGATGAAAACTTCCCCTCTCAAAGTAAATTCTTTCACTACCGCTAAGTAAACGAAGAGTTAAGCTTTGAATTCAGCCTGTAATTAAAATCTCATCATGTTTAAGTAGTAAACATGAACAGATACTATAATAAAACAGACTTTATGGATTATATGTGCAATCTGTTCGACCTTTCAGAGGCTGATAAGTGCTTCTAATCAGTGTTTACACCGATTGTTCAAATTGAATTGAATGGTCCCATTGTATTGTCCTCTTGTCGTTGCTGTGAAGCATATTTTGTGTTTATTAATCTAGCCTGAAAACTCAATAAATCAAATGTCCTTCAGCTGTTCAGTCAATAAGACTCCCACGTTGCTTGCTTTGTCAGTGAGATTCTGTTGTACAGGATGATGTCAGGCTTAAAGTTGTGTTGTATCATTGGTTTTGTATCATTGGTTTCACATGTATGCAACACACACAGTCACATGATCCTTCAGAAATCATTCTAATATTCTGATTTGATGCTGAAAAAACATGCATTATTATTATAATGTTGAAAGCAGGTTTCTAAAGAAGCATCCTTGCTTCTGAAGGATCATGTGACACTGAAAACTGGAGTAATGATGCTAAAAATTATCTTAGATCACAGGAATAAATTACATTTTATAATATATTCAAATAGAAAACAGTTCTTTTAAAAATATTTAAGATTTTACTGTTTTTGCTGTACTTTGGATCAAATAAATGCAGGCTTGGAGAGCAGAAGAGACTTCTTTAAAAAACATTACAAATCTTACTGTTCAAAAACTTTTGACTGGTAATCTATCTCCCTAGCTATTTTGGATTTCCTGGTCTATTTACAAGTCATTTTTGTACGTTGCCCCAAACCCTGTTTTTCTTACGTAGCAGTTCAGTCACCTCTCTCTCCCACATTATACAAGAGCTGCCAACAAATATGGTTAGACACATAGAATATTTAATTAGAGTAAAGTGGAGCGGAGACAACACAGTCGGTGAAGATTTGAATGTCAGAGCATCAAGTGCTTTTGTATATATGATACACAGACATTGTTTTTGTTTGAAAACGCATCCTTTTCTCTTCGTTTTGCCTTCCGTTCACACTGAGACAGCATTTTAGTTGAGAAAAAGGGGATAAATCCATAGTGGATAAATTTGGCATTTGGTGTGGTGTTTGTGTGGACCATGAAAACGTAGGCTTTTGACGATGATGCTTGTTTAGTCATGTGACACATATTGTACCAATAGACATTTATGTTAATACCAGTATTGTGCTTGTTATGTGCTAAAGTCACACTTTAGATTATACATATAACGGTGAGCATCAGTGAATGCTGAGATATTTTCATAAATAAAATTATCCTACCAGAAGAATTGAACCAAAACACATGTCTGTCCCATCTGTATCATCTCAGTGAGCTTTTATAAGGTTTTACACATGCGCAATAAGGCGAATTTAACGTTTTATGTTTCAGTGTGTATAGCAAACTTTTGGATGGATGGAGAGCGTTTTAAAACAAAAATGCAGTTTTCAAATGTATCCGGATCAGGAGATTAACTTTTCCATTAAGGGGCAATATTTGCCCTCTGGAATTGATTTCCAGGGGCATTTTTTACATTTGTGAGGGCACTTTTTATAATCACCTTATTATTATGAAAACCATATGTTGTCTTTAATCTCAAATACTTTAATTTACCAAATTACTTGCAATAACAAATTACAGTAACCAACTGTTTAAAATTGTGCCTAAAATATATGATGTAAAAAACAGGAGCTCATAGGGCTGCAATATTATGACAAAAATCAATATTGTAGATTATTGCTCTAACAATATCAATATAGAAAACAATATAAAGTGGCTTAATAGACAAACATGTCAGTCCATGAAGTCTAGCACAAGTTATGCAAAAACTTCACTGAAGCTATGAAATTAGTCTTTTATTTACACTGTATCTGCACTGTGTTGTTTATGATGAGGGAATTCGCAAGCGTGCGTACTCATCAAACAGCTCTGGCGTTTTCAGCGCTGACTAATTTCAGTGATGGCCAGTAGCGTTGCTACAAGTAGTGACGCTACTAGTTTAACTACATTTCTCTGTAACGTGGTGGTATTGTCGCTGTTTTCTTAATCATATAGCTTTTCAGTAGCGAAGCTCTTTTTTGATCAAGTAGTGCGGTAGCGTCAACAATTGCTACATTATTCAAAGCATTCTGAAATTCAAATCGGAAATACAGTACTGTGCAAAAGTTTTAGGCCACTAGTATTTTCACCAGTTAAAAAACAGTTTAAAGTAAGTTATTTCTATCTTTTGCTGTAGTGTGTCAGTAAAAAATATTGGTTTACATTTCCAAACATTCTGTTTGCCATTAATTGTAATAATCTAGTGAGATTTTTGTTTGCACAAGGAGTCTGACAACAGCCAGTGCTCCACACTGATCTAGTCTCATCATCATCCAGTCTGTTTGGAATGACATGAAGAAACAGAACAAACTGAAACAGACTAAAACCAGAAGAACTGTGGCAACGTCTCCAAAATGCTTCAAGAGACCTACCTGCAAAGCTACCTGAAAAATTTTGCGCAGGTGCACCTAGGGCAAAAGCTGCTGTAACCGCAAAGAATGGTCGCACCAAATGTTGATTTCATTTAGTTAATAGAAGGTAACTGATTAAGAAAATCTATTTATGACAACATCCTCATTTTACAGCATTTTTACACAAGTGCCTAAAACTTTTAACAGTGCTGCAGCTTTGCAGGTAGGTTTCTTGAAGCATCCTGGAGACTTTGTCACAGTTCTTCTGGATTTAGTCTGTCTGAGTTTGTTCTGTTTCTTCATGTCATTCCAGACAGACTGAATGATGATGAGATCAGATCTCTGTGCAGAGCACTCGCTGTTGTCAGACTCCTTGTGCAAACAAAAATCTCACTGGGTTATTACGATTAATGGCAAAATGAATGTTTGGAAATGTAATCTGATATTTCCTACTGACACACTACAGCAAAAGACGACTTTAACTGACTTTAAACCATTTTTTAGCTGATAAAAATACTAGTGGCCTAAGACTTTTGCACAGTACTGTATATCTGCTAAAGATCACTGATCCTGGATCAGAAAAAGTGACGCCACTGCCACTAAACGTCGTAACTGAGCTTGCTACATTTCTCAGGGCTGTAGCTTTAGTGTAGTGAAGAAGCTGCATTTAATGAAGAGTAACTGTTAGCTTAGCTCACTAAGTAGTTTGCCCAACACTGACTAATCTAGCGCTTCTGATTGGACAATGCATTCCTGAGTTCTACAGGAGTGCGTTTGATTGGTTCTAAGGCTCAACACTGCATAAAACAGTGTGCAAAAGCAATCTGATGCAGTGTGAATTTAAATGTAATTCCGCAAATTGACACTTTTCATTCTTTTTCACAGTTAGTTTTAGTTGTGACAGACGTAATACATTGTTTAATTGTGCAGGGACATTTTTTGCCCTTTTCTCTTGAATTTATGGGGCATTTTTGTTCATTTTGGTAGCATTTTTGCCACAAGCCCTCTTTAATTTCCAACTGACTGCAAACTTTTGAACAGTACTGTAGTGCTTTTGGATTGTTATTACTTATATTTTAATGGTTACATTTTTTATATTGCTATCAGTTGTTGTTGATAGAACCTGTCCTTTATTTTTACTCAAGCTCGGTCTTTGAATGTTCTTGCATTTATTTCCGGTCGTTGGCGTGTGTAGTCTTAAAGAGTCAAGTTAGGTCAGATCTCTGCTCAAGACAAATACAGCTTACAGACAAACAAGCTGATCAAGGCCATAATAGAAGCTGCAAGTCAAATAATACGGTGCTCAAGTATCTAATCAGGGTTTGCATGGATCTTGATTGGTCTCACAATTCAGGGTTATTTTACTTTGTCCACTTTCTATCTCTTCGTTTTTTCCAGCTGTTGACTGTAACAGCCATATACTTTCCATGATGGTGTTACTAGCTGGTGTTTGACTTCAATTGCAGAACAATACTAATATAAAACACTTCACTGACTGTTATTTGTTCTTTTTTATAAGACAGCAAGCTGAAAGTCACAGCACCAGGAGAAGCACCATGGGCTAAACAGAGCACTTTCAGCCCATGACCCACTTGTTTAATGAAACATGGGTCTTTTCAAATAGCACTCCATTTTGAACACAATACTGGCCTAGTTCTTCAGCTAACTGTCTGATACTCAGCAAAAACAAATCTCTGATTAGCCGATGTGCAAAATGCCTCTGCGGTCACAATGGAAATGGCAAGTGAAGTTGCCTCATTGTCTCTAGCAGGACGTCCATCAGACCGGACCTCGGCACAGCGTCAAACATCTGCTGCCCTGAGTAAGGCCTTTGACTCGATACTAGATGTTCACCGTTGAGCCCCATCCTGTAGCGTGGAGTTGTCTCACTAAACGCTGTCTGTCGAGCACAGCGAGGGAGTATTAAGCCAAAGCTGTTTGACTGTTTTCCTGCCAGATTAGTCCACCAGTCTCCTGTGAGCTCGGACTGCGCTGGCACTGTGTACGCGTCTACAATGTGTGCCTCGAGGAGAGATAATGCTTTGTTGGCATGTGGTGTAAATAAGTTGTATTGAGGAGACAATGTGTTTGACAGCTCTAATGCTCTAATCTCACTGTAGTATAACGGCAAGCGAGAGCTCTGGACGTACAGTTGGCAACGTGAAAATACTATTATTAGTATTCCATGTGTGTACATTATTTCAGCATTTGCTATATGCAGCAACAAGCTTTTTGTCTGTTTCTGCAGCTCAATTGGTAGAGTTATGACGCTAGCTACATCATCTATGTAAAGTGTCCTACTTGATTGCAGTGTAATCTGCTTTGAATAAAAGCATTTACCTAAATGTAAAAAGAAAATCCATGAATGTACAACCAGTATTCAGATACCCACTTTGTTTGAAATTGCACATGAAAAGGAAAGAAAACATTGAAAGGCTTGTCTATTGAGACTGTGTGGAAATGCATTATATTTCTCTTTACCCTTTAGGTGAAGAGGATACATTTATAGAAAGAAAGATGGTGGGCAAATTCAACAGTTTTGTGTTCAATATTTCAGTGTAAAAAAATGCTTCGTATTCACCAACCACCAGAAAATCAACTTTAACTAGACTTTAAGTGAGCTGAAAAAGCAGCATGCCGTGAGTATTTGAATGAAGTCAAACATGCAGTGTAGAAAAGCGCACTTTCAGCATTAATGGCAAAGGCCAGGTGCTTGGGATATGGTCTAGGTAGGGCTGGGTGATATGGCAAATAATTAAAATCTCAAAAAAACATTTTTCAGAATGTTTGACCAATTCTCGATTTATTTATTATTATTATTTAAAAATATATATATATCTAGTCAACTTGAAAATGTAACTACAACATGATTCAAGTAACTTTTTCTTTATTAACCCTCTAGTTAAAGAAAATTCTGTTCCAAGTGCACCACACGTGAAGTTGTCAACATGAGACACGAGTGTAACAATCAAATGCATTCATGTTTACATAGAAAAAACAATGGAATAAAAAACCTGTGAATAACTACTACTGTAGGTCTGATGTTTCATGTTTGCATCATGGTGACAGGCTGAAAGCTGCTGTTCGTTGTTTTGACATTAGGTTTATAGTTAATAATCGCCTACTGGTGACCTTCTGTCATTTCAAATTACTTTGACTTTTGAGATTTTTTAAAGCATTTTCCTCATATTATTTCTGAACATGTAATATTAGACAAGTTTGTGCAAGATGTAGTTGTAGTTCATGCATCTTTTTTGCAAAAATATTTAACAAGTGATTTGTTTAACATTTACATCATGTTGACAGCTTCGGTGCACTTGAAATAGAATTTTCTTTAACTAGAGGGTTAATAAAGAAAAAGTTACTTGAATCATGTTACATTTTCAAGTTCGACTAGTTAAAAATTGTAAAAAATCAAGAATCGGTCAAATGTTCTGAAAAATCGAAATTTAAAATTTTGCCATATTGCCCAGGCCTAATTATATGTTAAGAAATAATACAAGGAAAATGACTCAAAAAAGCCAAGGTAATTCAAATTTAAAATGACTGAAGGTATAACACCAGTATTGTTATTAATTATAACAATGAATAGCAGCTTTCAGCCTGTCACCATGATGCAAACATGAAATATTAGACATACAGTAGTAGTTCTTCACAAGTTTCTTATTCGATTGCGCTGCTTTTCCATTGTTTTTTCTATGTAAACATGGATGTGTGTTGCCTGTTGCACTCGTGTCTCTCAAAGCGTCTCATGCATGAAACAGCATTAAAAATACGTGATGCTCCAGTTAAAAGAAGTTGACTCCCATGTTCTTCCATGTTTTTCCTGTTCCACTGTTCACGTCGCATCTTTATCAACATAAAAGCGTGTTCTGTGTGAATGGCGCTTAGCGATGTGTGCGCGTCACACGTGAACGGTTAATTATGTCCGCCGGCATGCTGTTGGATCGTTCTTTTCTCTTTACTGTTCTCACCGGCATATTGTCAAAGTATCTAATTGTAACTTTGGTAATATTTCTATTAAAAATCGTGCTTCCTCGATTTCTCACCCTCATGTCGTTTCAAACCCCTTAGAACTTCGTTCACCTGCGCTTTCTGATCCTGAAAAGAAAGCAACTACCATGTTCAAGGCCCAGAAAGGTAGTAATGACATCATTAAAATAGTCCATGTGACATCAGTGGTTCAAGCGTAATTTTATGAAGCTATGAGAATACTTTTTGTGCGCAAAGAAAACAAAAGTAATGATTTTATTCAACAGTTTCTTCTCTTCCGTGTCAGTCTTTGTCGTACGTTCACGAGTGTCATTATTTTTATTTTCTTTTCACACAAAAAGTATTCTCGTAGCTTAGTAAAATTACGGTTGAACCACTGATGTCACATGGACCATTTTAACAATATCTTTACTAGCTTTCTGGGCCTTCCACGTGTCAGTTGTGTTGCTGTCTATGCAGGGTCAGAAAGCTCTCGGGTTTCATCAAAAATATCTTAATTTGTGTTCTGAAGATAAACGAAGGTCTTTTTCATTTTTGGGTGAACTATCCCTTAGTAAATTACTGAACTTAATTTGTCCATATAAATGAAAGTCAGTGGGATCCAGTGTTGTTGCATTATATGTATACAAAAACAGTTCTTGAAAATATTATCTTTCAGGTTCTTCTGTTGTTTTCAACACATACCCATTGAAATTCATCCTGTTGAATCTGTCTGGGGTAGGGTTAAGGACACTGACAGTAAGAAGACCAGTAAGAAACCTTCCCATCTGCCTGTGTACCCAGGCTGTCTGTGCTCAGACAATCCCTCTCCATTCTTACAGGATATTAAGCATATTAAGAGTGTCTGCTGCACTGGCTGACTCACACTAAGTGTCTCCCTATACAGTACGGGGAATACAGAACGTATTGATTTAGCAAGCAATCTGTCAGGCTTAAGAGGTGATGAAAGCTTCTTCTGCTACCAAGTTCAGTTATAAGTCCCGGACTACTTGATTTTAGCCTAACTGTGTAGACTTAAACCCAGTCTGAGTGACTGAGAGGCAAGGATACTGTATGCATACTGGGGCAGCCCTGCAATTATTATATTGAATGTAGCTTTAGATGACTAGGTTATGCTCAATGAAGATTTATAATATTGTATAACAGATTTTGATAGCTGAATTGTTATTCAAATTTCTGACAAGATGTTTAAATAGTAGCTCAGTATTTTTATCAGCTTTTATCATTTAATGGTAATGTTTTGGGACTTTGGGTTCTAGTGTATTTTTACAAAGAAGAAAATTGTCTTTTGACAACATTACATGCCTGTCAGTGCCAGCGGAAGTGTCTAGACAGCGACACGTACTTGATCTGCTTTGTGACAAAGCAGCACACTGCCGCCTAGCTTAGCTAAGACAGCCTAGCATAGTGTAGATCTCAACCACTGAGCTTCCCTACATGTAACATCACTCACGCTGTCAGCCTAATGACCCACCACATCCTCAGATGCACTCAAAATAACATTTCGTCCTTTTAGGAAGTACACTTGCAATTGGAAATGTGTGATTGATCCAGTAATTGCTCAGGCTAACTGCTGTTGTCTTAGTCTTGTGACAGCACACTGGGGTTAAATAAATGTTTATCTTTTAGCATTGAGAATGTTTAATTAATTTTAATTTATTCAAATTAGTCTGGAAACCCTTTTGAAATACTAGCTTATCTAAATTTACCATAGTTCTTGAATAGAACTGGTAGGGCAACTGTTCTCTCGCACTGGGATTGAAATGTATTCTGCTTTCATCGCGATATGATTGGATATGACTGGTTATGTTCAGCTGTGATTGGTTCATGCGATAAATCCCCCCCTCTTGTGTTTGTGTGTGTTCCGCATTTGTGAATCAGTGTGAATTAACTATATATAATGGTGTTTATGGGAAGACTAATTTAAAAAAGTAAGTAAACAACTCACGCGCTTAATAAGACTTAAAATTGCCCGAAAACATGATCTGTGGGAGTTGTAGTTAAAAATCAGCTTGGTAAAATTGAAACAAAATCTCTGTGTCTGTGACCAATACTTACCGAGCTTTGATGACTGATGATCCAAAAAATTCACAATTAGTTAAAAGTTAACTATTAAAAAGAATAGTTGAACAAAAGTTCATAAATAAAATGTTTTGTTTAAATTGTTACTCCCTTGAGTTACTAGTTTGAAATAAATGTAAAATGCTTAATAACACTATGTACTGTTGAGGTCAAAAGTTTACATCCCCCAAAATAAGAGGCATCATGCAAAATGCATGTTATTGTTTATTTAGCACTGACCTGAATGAGATATTTCACATAAAAGATGTTTACATATAGTCCACAAGAGAAAATAATAGTTGAATTTATAAAAATGAACCGGTTCAAAAGTGATGCTCCAGAAGGAAAACCATGCATTAAGACTGAAAACTTTTGAACAGAATGGAGATGTGTACATTTTTCGTATTTTGCCTAAATATCATATTTTTCATTTACTACTGCCCTTCAGAGGCTAGAAGATAGTTAGAAGATGTCTCCCAGAAGACAAAATAAGTTACATTTACCCTGATCTTCAAATTCAAAAGTGAACGTTTGAACCTTCTGTAATAGTTACATATGAGTCCCTCAGTTGTCCTCAGTGTGAAAAGATGGATCTCAAAATCATACAGTCATTGTTGGAAAGGGTTCAAATACACAAAAATGCTGGAAAACCAAAGAATTTGTGGAACCTGAAGGATTTTTCTGAAGGTTAACTGTTCAGGACAAACAAGGGACTCATGAACAACTATCACTAAACAAAAAATCACAGCTGTGGATCATTAAGGTAACAACACACAGGGCTCGAAATTAACTTTTTTACTTGGTAGCACTGATGCTCCCAAATATAAAAAGTTAGGAGCACCCAATAAATATTAAGGAGCACCACAACTGCCAGTTGAGAGGAACGGCCAGCAACATCCTGATGATTAATAGCTTCACCAGTCAATTGGGCTGATTTTGAAAGCCTTTTTTTAAAATAATTATTTATTGCCTTAAGAAAGGGACAAGAAAGAATGAAAATGTTGATATTTATTTTCTCTATTACAGGTCAAACTGTCTGTAGCCATTTAAATTAGAGGCAACCACTGCATTTTTAAACTTAATCCACACAAAGATGCTGCATGCATGAGCCGTTTCTGGTTTAAATTAGATTATAATTTCAATATCTGAAGCGAAAACAGAAAGGTCTGACAGACTTTAGCTTTGTGAAATTATGCTAAATAAAACACCTGGGCCAAACCACACATGAAAGATAACTTACTCCAGGCGCTGTTTGACGGGCTTTTTATTTTTTTTTTTTTTTGAAGCGCACGCTTCAAATGTAAGCGCATGTCAGAACAGCACACGAATGAAATGTTTAAAGCACATGCAAATAATGTACTTGTGTGATTGCAAATAAGTGCAGTGTTTATTAAGTGAAATTCTGCTGCTGAGTAAACATTTGGTGTGAATGTATGTGGTGTGAGACAGTGGCACCAGAACTGAAACTGATGTGCGCTGTAGCACGGTAGGCTTACTTTATTTATTCAATAATAGCAGATCGTAGAGATATTTTAATAGTCAAGAATCAAAAATGTTCATATCGCATACCCCTAAATGCAGTGCAGTGCAAATCCAGAACAGAAATTGGTTGAAAGAACACATTCGGAGCAAAAGCCGGCCATTTCTGAGTTCCAACGGAGCGCAATGTGAGTGATTGACGGCTAATATCTAAAATCTGCATTAAAGCCAAGAATGTAAAGATGAAGTTTAATTGGTTATGTAAGCTAATGTTGGATAGAAAGTTTTGTAAAGAAATGAAAACAAGTTGCACCACAACAATTACTCGCACTCGCACAAATGCTCCCAAATATATTTTGAGGTCGCGCAGATTAAATTCCGGGAGCGTATGCGGCCAAACCGGGCGCAATTTCGAGCCCTGACACAGTATTAAGAATCAAGGGGATGAAAATTTTTGAACAAGGTCGTTTTTATAAATCCAACTATTATTTTCTCTTGTGGACTAAATGTAAACATCTTTGCTGTGAAATATCTTCTTCAGGTCAGTACTAAATAAACACTAACTTGCATTTTGTTTGATCCCTCTTATTTTGGTAAAATAATTAACATTTTGCTGATTCTAAAAGGGGGGTGTAAACTTTTGACCTCAACTGTACACACATACGACGGTATTCCATATAAGTACTACAGTTACCACAGTTTTGTATCATTGCTAGTGTTACTATATTAAAACTACTATAAATTTTCATGAGGCAGTTTCCAGACGAGAGCCATTTTGTGCCAGCCTGGGCTGCAGAGGTGTCTGGGGACTCATGTTTATGTTGCTGTGATTTGTAGTGAGAGTATTTTACCTTCATGCCATTCATAGTAATACACTGTAAAAGAGTGTTTGCCATCACAGAGCAGCTGTACAGCATCTGTGCTACACCAGCCATTGCCTTCTTATCCACTGACACAATTCTGCTGTGAGAAAAACGGCCATGATTCAGCACTTCAAGAGGGGCTCTCTCGTTACGGGATGCTCTCTCGCACTGGGATTGAAATGTATTCCTCTCTGAGGACTGTGTTACATCTCTTTTGATTTGTAGTGTATCGTGTATCACCTCATGAAGAGTCCAAAAGCCCACACAGGATTGTTTCTGCTTTTCTGTTGTCCTTGCTAAACTGACTTTTTAAGGACTGTAGGAGTGCTTCTATTGGCAAAGTGACTTGCATTTACTATTATTGTATTTTTAGAACTTGACAGCTCATTCTCATTCATTATAAGGACAGATGTGGATAGGGTAATCTTTAAAAAAATAACAGTTGTATTTTAAGAAGAAAGTAAGTCAGAATTCTTTTCATTTTTGGGTGAACTGTCTGGCTGGAAAGTTACATGATAAATTGCTCTATATGTTAAATCTCACATACAGTACCAGGACTAACAAGGACTATTTTAGTCCCACTCATCTAGAGTTTAATGATGGGTGGCCTGGCTCTTACGGACGAGTGCCTTTGCTCCGCACTCATTAATACAATCACGTGAAGCCCTTTCACATGCTCTGTCGGACAAAATGGCTTATACAACACACTGAAGACATGGGAAAGTAGTTAGCCCGACCCCCTCGATCAAACACATGTTAAAAATCACCAGCTAGATTTATGTGCGTAATCTGAATTTCAACGCGGATCTATTTGAGGTGATGTTCGTTTTCTAAGTTATGGTTTTTTACATTGAAATTCCTTCTAATTCCTTCTAATTTAGATATCTTTAGGTTGGAATAGCTTTCAGCCTCTCTTTCTTGATGGCATGTGTCTATCTTTCTGTCTGTCAATTGGGAGGCACTCATTGACCCCCAGCGGTTGGGAACGGCCTCCTCCTCTCCCTCCCTCTTTCACTCTTTTCACATACATTAGCAGTGAACAAAAGCCGCTCTCAGCTTTGTTCCAGCTTTTCATAGCACGCTTTCACTCTTTCACACCAAAATCTCAGCTTTCTTTCTCCTGTGACAATCCAGAGCAAACAGGCTGTAACAAACATACACAAAAAAACTTTTTGTATTACTGCAGTTCAGGCAGCTAGGTTTTGTAATGCGGGTTCCACAACATAAGTTGGATTTTAAAAATGTAAGTTTTAGTTAGTTTAAGATTGCTTGTGTGTGTGTGTGGGTATATACAGTGCCGTTCAAAAGTTTGGGATCAGTAAGTTTTTTTATGTTTTTAAACAAGTCTCTTCAGGTCAAAAATGCGGAAAAACAACAATATTCTACAAATATTATTACAATTTAAAATAATGGTTTTCTATTTTAATATACTTTAAAATATAATTTATTCCTGTGATGCAAAGCTGAATTTTTAGCATCATTACTTCAGTCTTCAGTGTCAGGTGATCTCTCAGAAATCATTCATATGCTGATTTAATATTATTATTATTGTTATTATCAGTGTTTGAAGCAGTTGTGCTGCTTAGTGTTTTTTTGGAACCTCTGATTATTATTTTTTTTATTCTTGGATGAATAAAATTGAAAAAGCATTTATTCAGAATAGAAATCTTTTGAAACAATAAAAGTCTTTGCTATTATTATTTTTTTTTTTTTACCAATTTAGCTGAATTAAAGCGTTAAAAAAGGAATAAAATTTTACTAACCCCAAATTTTTAAACTGTAGTTTATATTGTTACAAAATATTTCTATTTTAACTAAATGCTGTTCTTTTCAACTTTGTTATACATTAAAGAATCCTGAAATATGTATTCAAAGGTTCAAAAAGAATATTAAGCAGCACAGCTGTTTCCAGTGCTGATTATAAATCAGCATATTAGAATGATTTCTGAAGGATCATTGAAGACTGGAGTAATGATGCTGAAAATTCAGCTTTGTACCACAGGAATAAATTTTATTTTAATGTATATAAAAAACAGAAAACAGTTATTTTACAATATTACATTTTTTTCTGTATGTTTGATCAAATAAATGCAGCCGTGATGAGCGTAAGACGTTAAATTAAATAAGAGAATTAATAAAATTAAAAATATACAAATATGTCTAGATTTTTATTTCCAACAGAACAGAACAATATAAATATGCTTTAATATTAATACATAAAGTATTAATTTAATGTTGTTAAATGTGTATATGTAAATGTATTTAATGCAGTATATAATTTGCCATTATAATACACATATTATAAATTCTTTACCTGTTTTTCATTTTTATATATCTCTATATTTTTTATTATATATTTTATACATATACAGATAAATAATGTACACAGACAGCAAGGTAGATTTTTTCAAAAATATTTTAATATTGTAAAATGTATAATGTATTTAAGGCAGTTATTAATTAACTAATTTGATTTGACATTTATACAACCAATATTTTATTATAACTATATATTTATATTTTAATGCCACATTCAGCTGATCCAGAAATGACAAACAGCGAATGTTTGACGGGGAGACCTGTTTGAATGGCGATTGGGGACACCATGTTGAATAAACTGTGTTTGTATAGAAGCTATAGCAGAATTTGTGAAAAATTATTAGCTAAAATCAAGATGGGATTTAATTATCACTGAAGCTTAGCAGGTATGAATATCACCTTTGAGTACCGCTAATGTTACTCCTAAGGTGCCACTGTCAGGTGAGACTATTCAAATGCAGTGTTAGCACTACATTTGTTTGCAGTTCACGCCCCTTTGTTGTTTATTTTACCATGACCGTGATCTTGTGAATATTTGTAGAACAGTGTACATAATTAAAATTAGCCAGAATGGAGGCACAGAACACTAAATCAGTTTGCTAATTGTAATGGCTTGAATCACATTGCTCCAAGTGTTTCAGCTAATATGTTGAGTCAATATGGAAATGGAGCACATAAAGAACAGTGATTAACTACTGACCACACAATGACCCACAGCTGTGATTGCCTCATCTGTCATGTCATTATTCTCGAGTTAATTATCTTGGGAGAGAAAAATATCTTCATCCTAAAAGGCTTTAATGATCCCCACGAAGACAGACTCATTCTGTGCTATCGTTGTGATGCTATCTAGCCAGACGTCTTCGAGAGCGATATCACAGTTGTCAGTCTTATAGCGTACTGGAAATTGAACGACAAATTTCCAGCCAATGGGAACAATTAGTTGTTTTTTATTTATTTATTTTATGTTGTGGGCCCTCATAATCGTATCTCGCAACCGAATCTGTGTTTATCTACCTTACAGGACTTATTTATTTATTTGCATGTAATTACCTGACATATTTAGCCAGTAATTGTCTTTTATAAGGAGCTATTAGGGTGAAAACAGTTAATGCTTGTTTGAAGGCAGGTCGACGCACTCATTAAAACGGGGGTTTGGGTAAAAATGCCTTGTGGCTCATCACTGTTGCTCACTCTCTGGGAGCCTGTCTCTGTCTAGGCATTGTTCGTTGGAGAATCGGTGATGAATGGGTTTTAGGAGAACAACGCCGTGGCCCTATTAACATGTGGCGTTTTGTTTTCTTCTGCGATTCGTCACCCCCCGCACAAACATAGACAGCCTCACAAAATGAAACCTTACACACTCGCCGGAAGAAAATCAATAGAGTGATTTAGCAGCTGCTGTAAGGCTCCAAGGACAATGGGTGAGCGTTTAGCCTCCTGATAGCGTTACGGGCAAGGTAGGCCGCTATTTACCGTGCCGTGCCAAAGCCGGTCATTGATTAGGGGTATGTGGCTCTATGTTCTTCCTCAAGCCTTTATTTCCACCCAATCTATAACCATCATAGCCACTGTTAGTGTGTTCTAAAACGGAGATGATACTTCATTGATCAGTGTGTTATGTTATTCAGAAAGTGCGCAAATAGGTTTATGAACTTGATGGGTAAACAGTTATATAAGCCGTTTATGGCAGCCTAAGTATTTAGCAACGCCACATGGCCAAAACTACTACTGTTTAAAAGTTTGTCAGTAAGATTTTTTGAAAGCAGTTACTTATTCTTACCAAGGCTGCATTTATGTGTTCAAAGAATACAGTGGAGCTCAAAATTAGAGAAAAAAAAACTATAAATCTTCAAGGAATATTAGCTGTGGGTATACCACTGTTCTACTAACTTGTTTGATGAAATAACCAAGGCATTTGAACAAAAGCCTTTATTTGTGATTGAAATTAGAGAACAGTAACCACTGTAGCACGAAAGAAGATTACAATGAAAATGTTGGAGGGTTACAGCTGTCACAAAGTAGTAGGAAATGTAGAGGCCCTTGCTTTGAATGACTTCAGCACATCTGCAGCCGCAGTCATCAGTAGTTTCTCACACTGCGCTGGTGTGATCTTGATCCACTCTTCTTCAACTTTCTTCCATAGCTGTAGTGGTAACTTTACCCGTTTTGCAGTGTGATCGGGGCATTCTCTTGCCTGAAATTTGCAGGCTGATTGGGAGATGCTTGCAGGGAAAGAACTGCATGTTGCTGGAGGAGGTTCTGATACATATTTGTATTCACCCAGCCACATACAGTTGCAATCAAAATTATTCAACCCACCAGAGATTGCAGTACTTTACAAATACAAGCTTTTCTGAAGATCAAGGACTTTGCTTCTACAATGGTTTACTGGCATATTTAAAGTGATAATGTCAATATATAATGTTTTTGAGTTAAAAGATTTTTTAATAACACAGCTATGTTATAAATTATTCAACCCCTATTCAACATTGCTGTTTTAAGTCTCTTGTTTTTATGGTAGGGAACAAAATTGTCTTAAAACGCAGTTAAACCTTTAGAAACTCTAGCAAAATGGTAAAGTCAACAGCTCTTACAAAAGCTATAGAGAAGAAATAGTTTCATTATATTAGAAAGTCTAAAGCTACATGAAGGTTTCCAAGAAATTCAAAGTTCTTATACAGCTGGCAGCCTTATTTCTTAGTTTAAAGTGTGTTGTACCAGAAAACCTTTGAGGGTGTTGAACAAAAAAAGCACAATATCATAAAATGTTTGATCAGAGCAACTGAGAAAAACCTGCAGTGTACAGCCAAAGACTTGCAAGATGACCCGGACGAAAGGAGGAAATACATTTCAATGCAGAGTATAAGAAGAACACTACACAATGTTGAGGCATCTTGCCAAACACCACTCTTGACCAAGAAGAACAAAAAGGCCGAATAGAACATGTGAAAATTCAAAAAAAGAGTTGTGGAAACTCTGGAAGAATGTTTTGGACCAGAACTTTTTGGACCCATGGATCAGCGGTATGTCTGATGCAAAAAAGGCAAGACTTATGAGCAGAAGAACACCATCTACATTTTCAGTCATGGAGGTGGATCAGTCCTGTTATAGGTGTCTTTAAACCAAAGATTATCAGTGATCTAAAAGCTTTTTCAGGCGAGGAATGGGCCAAGACTGCAGTAGAGAGATGACAAAAGCTTCTAAGCACTTACAAGCAGCGTTTATTGGTGGTTTTAAAGAATAAAAGATCCTGCACCAAAGTTTACTTTTGGGGGTTGAATAATTTTGAACATGAACGTTTAGAGCCAATTAAAAAATTTTTTTTTACTATTCATCAACTTATTATCTTAAATGTACCGACAGATCCTTACCCTGTTCAATTCCGGCTGCAGTGCTGAACCGATTCCCCACTGAGAGTCTCTGCATTATCCTGTCTTCTTGTGCATTTGTCTTATGGGGATGACCAGCCTATTTGGGGAACTTGAATGAATTAGTGTCATTGTAAACCTGCAATATTTGAGAAATCGCAGATTTGGAATGACCAGCTTCATTTGCAGTGTCTGAAAGAGTCATCCCTTTGGCCTTCATTTGGACAACCTCCTGTCGCAGGGGTTCAGTCACCTTAAAACGGCCCACCGTCTTTCAATCTCAGTGAAAATTGGAGGAATGCTGCCAGTTGAATAGGGTTTATCATATAATTAGGGAAATTAGCACCAGGTGCCACATTAACACCAGTAACTTGGAGGTATTTTTGAGGGGTTTTTTTATATCTCAATTACGTTTTTATACTGTGCTTCAGAATGCATTTTATGAAATGTTTTTCCTTTTGAACTTCTGAATTATAGTGTCTGCGCAAGCCTCCGTCTAATTAGAACTTTTGATTATTTTACTCACACCCTTTACTAACAGGTGCATACAGCTGTACAATTTCCTTAGACAAACATTTACAGTAAAATAGGGCCTTTTTCTGTTCCAGTATGACATGCTCCTGTGCACAAAGCAAGGTCCATGAAGAAATGGTTCACTGAGTCTGAACCATTGAACAAATTTGGGATGAATCGCAAGCTAGAACCCATCATGCTTGACCTCACTGATGCTCTTGTGTCTGCTTTACCAGAAAATTGGAAGCTTTTACAGAAGACCAGCTCTCTATTAATGCCTATGATTTTGAAATTAAATATTCAAAAAGCACATATAGGTGCTCACACACTTCGGATCATGTAGTGAAGATATAAATGTGACCATGGACCACAAAACCAGTCTTAAGTACATTGTATGGGTCAAAATTATAGATTTTTCTTTTATGCCAAAAATCATTAGGATATTAAGTAAAGATCATGTTCCATGAAGATATTTTCTAAATTTCCTACTGTATATATAGCTAAGCTTTTTGATTAGCAATATGCATTGCTAAGAACTTCATTTGGACGACTTTAAAGGTGACTTCGGCCAGATATTGTCCAATCCTAACAAACCATACATCAATGGAAAACTTATTTACTATGTATATATCTCAGTTTTAAAAACTGACCCTTATGACTGGTTTTGTGGTCCAGGTGTCACATATTATACTGGATATCATTCATATCATTTTTTGTTTGATACTTTATTGTCTTTCAAAAAAGGAAAAAAAAACCCCACACATTTAATATAATTATACAAGTCAATTTTTCCCTTGAAGACTTAATATTTATATTTATATATATATTTTTTTACCGGTAGTTATTCCTCATTTTTCCTTCTACTTTCTCTTCCATTCACTTTTTTTTTCTCATTTTTGACAACTTTAAAGACTTTCTCAATATTTAGATTTTTTTGGCATCCTCAGATTCTAGATTTTTAAATAGTTGGATCTCGGCCAAATATTGTCTTATTCTTACAAACCATTCGTCAATGGAAAGCGTATTTATTTAGCTTTCAGATGATGTATAAATCTCAGTTTCAAAAAATTGACACTTATGAGTGGTTTTATGGTCCAGGGTCACATATTGCAAGTGTAGGATTGTAGCGTCAGGTAAAAGATTGTGTGCACAATCTTTGTGATGAATGATTGTGCTGATGATGCATCTAAATCTGTTCTATCTTTTATCTTACAGTTCTGCAGATGAAAAGTTTCGCTGGAACAATCAAGGTAACTAGACTGTTTTCTTCCCAAAAAGTGTTTTTTTTTACTTGCAGCCTATCGTTTTAAAATCCCTGAATCAAAACCTTCCAAGAAGGTGAATGTTGCATGAAGAGCACCTTTTCCAATGCATTTTGACAGTTGTCATCATCTAGCAGCCCACATGGTAAACAGTGCATGTCAGAGTGAAGCATGTTGACTTTTGACTTTATTGATTGTGCTACAGCAAAACGCTAGCCAAAGATGACAACCTCTGCCTTCCAGAACATAAAACACTGAGGAGAGGCTGAGATTGAAGAGCAGGAGCAGTGCAGCGCATAAATGATTCATGAGCTTGCGGTCACGCCACACTCTTTAAAATACTGGGCTCTTGATGAAGCATCAAAACAAAACCAGATTAAGCATCTCATTCTCATTCCTGGCTAGTTCAAATTAAAATTTTTAGTAGATTTCTCAGTGGTGCGTTTTGTGTGTGTGCGTGTGTGTGTGTTTCACATAATACGCATTGTGACAATGCTGCAGAAACATTTAAAGATCAAATATGAGACTCCAGTGCTGTCTTTTTTTTAAATATATTTCTTTTAAAAACTAAATAAAGGAATAGTTCACCCAAAAATGAAAATTCTGTCATTAATTACTCATGTCGTTCCAAACCCATAAGACCTTCGTTCATCTTCGCAACACAAAGACGTGTTCAAGGCCTTGAATGTGTCAGCTGCGCTGCTGTCTGTCAGAAAGTTCAGAAAGCTCTTGGAATTAATCAAAAAATATCTTAATTTGTATTCTGAAGATGAACAAAGGACGTACGGGTTTTGAACGACATGACGGTGAGTAATTAATGACAGAATTTTCATTTTTTGGTGAACTGTCTCTTTAAATTGTCAGACTAGCCTAAATGAATAACATCTGAATAACCAGCATATGGTTGTTTTTTTGGACTTAAACCTACTTTCTGTAAAGTAAAAGTACTGTCACTATGTGTTTTTGAAATACTGAATTCAGACGTACGTGTTATTGTATTTTAACACTTAAAATGTTGTAGATTAGTCTGGTTTTACTTGCGTAGTAGAAATGTGATTTGAATATGTAAACTGCACATTATTATTACATCTTACATTTTAAATTACAGGTGTAATTTCTAGAATGTTTTAAAGCATGTTATTGGATCGTAAACCTTACAGCAATTAAAATGTAACATTGTAAAACATTAAACGCTTGCTGAGTAGCTCCCAGCTTAATGAGACACTCATCATAGGGAGCTGTTTTATTTGCAGCCGTAGGAGTTTTTATTGGCCTACTAAATGAAATAACCGTTCATGTCTTTGTTCACAGACGGACAGAAGGATATAGAGGAGGAGCTCACCACAGGTCTGGAACTTGTGGATTCCTGCATCCGATCTCTTCAAGAATCTGGTATTCTGGATTCACAGGAATTCACTGCAGGTGAAAGTAAGGAGCACTTTTTTTTAAATGCATTTAAGTTTAACACAATTAAGAAATTACTGAGACTGAACAATGCTAATGACTTCTAAATGTTCTGATCCTGCAGAGCTGTGATCTTAAGCTGAAGTGATTGATAGTCGGGAACTATAATTTACATTCTCTAAGTGTTCTTTGACAGAAATGCATGTGTAACAGCCCATAATATGAGCTTGCAGGTGTTGCTCTGTAGAGTGTATCCACATGAGCTTGGTATATCCTCCAGCTTTCTGAAATTCATGAGTGAGCCTCCTCTGCATGTTAGTAGGATAATGCAGAGTTTTTTAGGCCAAAAAATTCAAGGAGGCAACAAATGTTCAAATAATGTATGTCAAAAACCCTGCTGAGAGTATCAGGCCTACCTCATCTGAACTGATTAAATATGAATACTCTGAACAGTTGATATATTTTCAAAGGCTCAGTTTCTGTGTTTAAAGGAGGTTGAGATATGGGTAGTTGACAAATAGCCAGTAAAAATGCTTTCTTTGAAGAAGAAATGCATATATTTATGTAGTGTGATGAAGTCTGATCTTTGAGAAAATATAAAGGGTCCCTAACTTCATCAGTTCTTTCATTGTTAGTTTTACTGAACTGTACCAAAAATTTGTCCTATGGTGTGACACAGTAAAAAAGCAACTGTTAATAGTATATAAATAGCATGAGAGAGATTTATCTTCATTGTTAGACACTTATTTTCATATAATGTTACTTATTTAATATGAAATAATAATTAACATAATTTTTTCCCAATGACTTGTTGGACAATTTCAAGACAAACATTGACAACAAGACAAACTTTGGTGTCATCTGTTCAAAACTGCTGAAAATTAATCCATTTTAACATGAGAGATATTTCTAGCTCCCCTACTGCAATACTCAACTGTTATTTTAATATATTTTGAGATAAAAACAAATCTGTGGTCCTTTTATGTGTCACACCATAGGACACTGCGTCACACCATAGAACAGAATAGTAGTTATTAAAGTATTTCTATTTAATTTTGAACATGTCAAATGAAAAAGAAAGTTTAATTTTGATACAAATAATATCAATATATCAAAATAAGTTCCATCAACAAAATTTAGTCTCGTGGTCAGTCAAATATGATTGATATTTATGATATAGCTAAGTGTTAGTAATATATAATTGAAACTACATTCACTAAGATGTTAATACATTTTTTAAAAACTATATAGCTACTGTATAGGCATGATTTTGATTCTATTTACTTTCTGCATCGTTCTCTTAGGATCTCCTCCCTTCTGGTGGATCCCTGTTAATTTTCTGTTTATATTTTCAAGTCCTCTCTCTTCCACTAATTCCTCTCCCTCAAATCTTTCTGTTTTAAAAACAAAGTATCACATTCTGCAAAAACATCAGAAAATAGTTTAATGTAATTATTGCATTTATGAACACTGAAAATGATCGAATAAAAATATGTTAAATCTTATTTAATTGTTTTTTAAAGAGACCTTGTCCTCTGGTGTGACATCTTTGTCCTATGGTGTAACAGTACAGGCGTCACACCGGAGGACATTTTCTGTCACACCATAGGACATTTCAGCCTTTTGTGTAAATTCATAACCTTGCTATTCCAAGCACATTTGCATAATTTTCCATGATTTAACATACCGTTTTTAATTAAAAAATATAATGTAGGGGTGTCACACCAAAAGGACAACAAAACATAGCGCTTTTGTAGTGGTTCCAAAAAAGTTAAATATTTTAACAATTCTGAGACAAAAATTTACTATGTGCACATGTCATGGGCTTGACAAGGGCTTCAGTAACATGACCATGAATGGGGTCCTTAAACTAATAAAAGTTTTTTCTGGATTTGGCTGATTTAAAATCAGGATATGGTGTCACACTGTAGGACATGGTTTTCAGAGACAAAATGTATCAAGTTCCTACACTTTCAGAAATATATGGATGAAAAAAAAGCCATTCAGAAATATATGGATGATTTACTAAAATAGACACTTGTACAATTATGCCGGAGGTATTTATTAACATTTTTATGCTTTTCTTTTTAATTTCTAAAAGTTGTAATTTATTGAACCATGCTGAGACAGTCAGGACAATTTTGACATTTGGCTCAAAAATTAAAAAAAACAAATCGCATAACACTGTAGCGTTTATAACAACAGTTACATGTAGGACAAAGAAATGTTTAATGATTTACAGCATTTTAAATTAACGACAATATTAATTATATTCATTTTCATCTTGTAGGACAGTGAAAATGCCATGTCACGTCAACAACCCATATACAGTAGTGTAGGAAAAGGTTTCTAGATAGCCTAAAATGTGGTTCATGTGGTCACATTTAAATAACAGAATCAGCCTGAGTACATAAGATTATACAAACAAAGATCATTTCTGAAGGGGATAGATCAGGTAGAAATACACTAATATACCAAAATGGGTGTTGGTATGATCTGTAAAAAAGATGTCTTTTATGCTCACCAAGGCAGCATTCATTTGATCAAAAATACAGTAAAACAGTAGTTTTTGTGAAATATTATTACAATTTAAAATAGCCGGTAGTTACTCACAATATTACTGCTTTTGCTGGATCAAATAAATGCAGGCTTGCTGTTCAAATACTTTTGACTGGTAGTGTTGTCTGACATAGTTGTAACAAACTTAACTGCAAGAAACTACTTAATCTAAAGCATCATCTAAAACATTAAATATTGAGCAAACTGCTAAATAAATCAGTGGATACATGGACTCTTAATGGTTTTTAATGAACCATCTTACAAGACAGATAAGGTATATTTTGTATTTATTTACTCGCCTGTAGTGGTTCCACTCTCTCTAGTCGTGAGTTATAAATAGAATTCAGTTGAAATATTTATCGGCTCTGATCTAAAATGCAGGTCATAGAGTGTGGAGATAAAACCCCTCTCCCCAAACAGATAAGTGACCAGCCACCTGGACATAGATTGTCCACCGCACAACCACTCTCTATGGCAGCAAATGGCATCTTAAGATGTCTAAAATGCTTGGGTTGAGACTGGAGAAGGACCAGAAGTCTGATTATGGATTTATGAAACTTTCAGCCTTTACTGTAAATGTGCCTCTTTTTGAATCTGATAGTGGCTAAAGTGGTTATAGTAGTAAACTCCAGCCGTTTTCAATAACCGCAGTCCGACAATTTCTGATATTACTGGGTCATCTGAAATGACCCATCTGAGATGGCCCAGTTATCATCTTCAGTGGTTTTGAAGTCACACTGTCACATAGTCTCTATGTCTATGTGTGTTAGCTTTATGGGAAATCTTTTCATAGACTGCAAACTTTTATTGTTTGTCTTTTAATCTCCATATTTGCAGCCTATTTTTGTTTGAAACTGAATTAAAGATGAAAATATAGCAAGTAAATATCACTAAAATAAGGTGTTTCATAATTACAGCATGTTGTGGCATGTTGAGCTTTTGTAAACAAACATTGTTGCTCTGTCAAGCCATTTCAAACTGGCACCTCTTTAAAGGATGGAACATCTTTAGGTGCTGTCAGACATCCTCAGAACAGGAGAAGCATGTCCTGACAGTGTGGCAGTAAGCTTCGGTTAACACGACACAAACCACACACCATCATGATCCACTTTGCAGGCTGTCAGAGATTAAACAGCATGCAAACTCGTTCTCCGTGCATGCAGGTGATATGTGGTGCTACATAGCAGTGATTCCCAAACACAGATACAAATTACAGGAATTACTTCATCACTTTCTGGGGAACCGAAATTTGGATTTTGCTTGTTAGACTGATTTATTAATGCATATTTTTTTCATTTATTTGAATTAAAACTGTATAATTACTGTATAATGGTAGTGTAAATCTTAAAGTCTACATTAACATTCAAAATGATTTCTTTTTAAAACATTAAAACATTTTTTTTATTATTATTAGTGGTGAATATTTTTGTGGAACATTTTATGCTTCTTTTTTCAGGATTCTTTGAACAGGAAGTTCAAAAGGACAGCATTTATTTGAAATATAATTTTTTGTAGCAATGTAAAAGTCTTTTTATCAATTTAACGTATCCAAGATGCATTAAGAAAAGTATTCATTCGAAGAAAATCTTTGAACTTTTTAACTTTAGTATACATATGATTATAAAATATAAATATATGAATGTATGCTATGCTATATATGTAGAATTTTAATAAATATGATCAAAAGTACCATTTAACTTCCAACTGCAAATATTTTATTAAAACGAATATGAATATCAAGTACATATTTCATCAATATTTCTGCTTTTTTTCTTATCATGCCCCGTTGGTTTGACGCTCACTCATAAAGTTTTTAAGTTGCTGGCATGCTTTTAACAAAGTGGAGATACTCATATGCTAATGGCCTCCTTTGAAGCATTTAGAATGTTTAATAAAACATGCTGTGTATTACTCCAACAGTTTTACTTGTTGTACTCACACTTTCATTCAGTTCTATTCATTCTCAGCCAAACTAAATAAATGCCATTATAAAGCCAGTTTCTATAGTTCTATATGCTTCAGTTAGTTTTTTCACCAACATTATTTAAATTTTTTTGGCTTCAAAGTTAATCATGTTAACAGTATCCAATGTAATAATGTATTATGATAATTCTGAATGATATCCAGTATAATATGTGACCCTGGACCACAAAACCAATCATCAAGGGTCAATTTTTAAAACGGAGATTTATACATAATAAATAAGCTTTCCATTGATGTATGGTTTGTTAGGATTGGACAATATTTGTTTCTTAGCAATGCATATTACAAATCAAAAATTAAATTCTGATATATTTATGGTAGGAAGTTTACACAATATCTTCATGGAACGTGATCTTTACTTTATATCCTAATGATTTTTGGCATAAAAGCGATCATTTTGACCCATACAATGTATTTTTGCCTATTGCTACAAATATACCCATGCTACTTAAAGGGTTACTCCACCCCGAAATGAACATTTTGTCATTAATCACTTACCCCCATGTCGTTCCAAACCTGTAAAAGCTTCTTTCATCTTCGGAACACAAGATATTTAGGATGAAAACCTAGAGGTTTGTGACTGTCCCATTGACTGCCTGGTAAATACCACTGTCAAGACCCAGAAAAGTATGAAAGACATCATCAAAATAGTCCGTCTGCCATCAGTGGTTTAATCTGAATTTTATGAAGCGATGAGAATACTTTTTGTACGCAAAGTAAAAAAAACAACAATTTTATTGAACAATTCGTCTCTTTCGTGTCAAGGTAGCGCCATTTTGGAGAGTATCCGCAAACGTACGCAAACTGCGTATGCCGTTCTGTGTCAGCCATACCACACGGATACGTTTTCTACATATATTTACGTTTTGTTTCGAATGAAAACAGCGTATTCTGTGTACGCAGTTTGCGTCCAGCAGATACTCTCCAAAATGGTGCTACACTGACACGGAGGAGAAGAAATGTTGAATAAAATCGTTATTTTTTTTTTTTTGGCGTACAAAAAATATTCTCTTCGCTTCATAAAATTCGGATTGAACCACTGATGGCAGATGGACTGTTTTGACGATGTCTTTCATACTTTTCTGGGTCTTGAAAGTGGTATTTACCTGGCAGTCAATGGGACAGTTAACGTTACAAGCCTCCCGGTTTTCATTCAGGCAAACAAAACTTTTACGGGTTTGGAACGACATGGGGGTAACAGTTAAGTGATTAATGACAACATTTTCATTTTGGGGTGGAGTAAATCTTTAAGACTGGTTTTGTGGTCCAGGGTCACATATGAGTTAAAAGGAACACATTTTTAGCAGTACTTGTGCCTTATTTATGTGGTCGTTGGGGAGGTACTGTAAGACGAAGAAGGACTGGGAATCACTGCTGTATGTTACAGTGTCAGGCTGTCAGCATAGGAGGGCCGAGCGAAGAGAAGGGACTGCGATTTCTGTTCATGCTGACCCCATTTTCTTGAATGTGTGCTCATTGAGTGTCTTCCAGCAGTGATTAATTATGCATGCCTATTCTGTCCATCTACTCACTGTGAGGCTTGAAATAATGAGTGGTATAAAAGAGAGTAAAACAGAACTGTGGATGGAGTCTGGAAGACAATGAAAGAATAAGAGACAAAATGGTAAAGCAATTAACCAATTTTACGAAGGTAAAATGAGGTGAGAGGAATTATATGGACAGAGAAGAGAGGGTAACAAGATTTGCATCTCCTGAAGGAAATACCTGAGCTTGCAAGGCAGCTAAATAAATAAAGTATGTAAGTTTAGATTTTAGGCTTTAGATTTACATAGATTCTATGTAAATGCAGTACTGCATCATGCTGCTTTTGACATAGTCATAACAAACATCACACTTGGCTGCACACAAGAATGAACAGTCGCTGTAAAGGAAGTTATACATGGTTAAATGTATGCAAAGATAACAATTCTGTATGCAAATAGATAGTAGAAAAGACCAACTGCAAATCAGTAGCTCTGTTGGAAATAAATGTGCGACTGTTAAACTTAATCTTACATTTTTTTCAAGTTAACCAGTTTCTTTTCCCCAAATTTTCCCTTTGCAGGACCAGGCATCCTCTCTCAGAGTGCTTTGCAGCTCAATAATCAAGAGGGCACCTTTCCCTATCCAGTCAGTTACCATAGCAACCAGACCCTGGCCCTCGGCGACCTGTCGGCCTCCCAGCCTCCTCGCAGCGGTCAGGTGGGAGGAGCCTTACATAGCTATAATCAGGTGGGGATTCATCTCTTTGTAAGAACTCTGATTTTGACCCTCTTGTCTTAAACCGTGTGAATTGTACCCTGTTTTTATGAGCAAACCCTCTGGGGGGAATTCACTAAGTAGTGCGTCCGCTGTTTATGTGCATGATTTTAGTACCCAAACGATGTTCGTTTTGTTCAGTCACGGCTTTTACCTTATTAAAATCATCTATAAATTTAGTCAAATTAATTCACTTGTAGGGATGTAACAATATTATCAATATCGTGGTATCTTGATATTATTGTGGTCACATGGCGATATGAAACGACGGTCTTCCATGTAAAAAGTGTTGATTTTTTAAATATTCCAACATAAAAGGTCTTTAAAGTTGTGTTTTGGACCATTATGCTTTGGCACTGCATCTGTCAAACAAACTTAAACCGAAAGAACAATATGGCTTAAACCCCTCATCAAGACATTTTTCGCTTCTGCGCCTCAGAACGTCTCCATTCAAAGTGAATGCAGGGAACTCGTTTATTGCATTTGCTGTGAGTTTAGCACATGTTTGGGAACGTAACGGCCAGCAGTTATGCTTTATTTTCGCGGCAGATGATTACATCATTTCACTAGATTTGTAGTGAAATGAGTTTTTGTAAGCCTGTTTTCACTAAAGCTGGAGTTTTCTCCTAAGCTCTACTGTCATTTCTGTCAAAATAAAAGCTTAAAAGTGCAGTATGAACTGCTGACTGGTTTAAATGGTTAACGTTACTGCAGTCCAAATTCAAAACATCCTTTCAAGTGTAGAAATTAGGTAAGAAGTATTGTAATTTTCCTGCTGTAGTGTAAAACACAAATAATATACCTGTGAAATATTCATTTTCATTTATTTTACAGTGCAGTTGTTTTACAAAATATGGCTATTACTGTCATAGGAATAACAATAATATAAAATTGTTATTACTATTAAATTCTAATTTGTTTTGCTTCCTAAAACACCAGTGCGAATGTAATTTAGATTGAGACAGTATATCAAAACTAAAAAGAGGGTTGAGTCCCCTTTAAAGTTCAGGTACAAGTCAATTCACTGACTTTTTTTCTGACTTCTAACTTTAAAATGTACAAAATTTGTCTTTTTTGTAAAATATCGCATTGTGGACAGATCACAATATTATCATGTCGTGAGATTTTGATATTGTTACGTCCCTATTCAATTGTACTCAGACTAAAATGCATCTAATTTTAGTTGAGAAATTTGTTAAATCAAATATTCAGACATTTTATTAATATTAAGTAATATTTTATATATAAACATAGCACTGCAAGATACTGAAAATACATTTACAATTTTTTTTGTGTGTGTTTTTGTTATTTTTGTTCAAAGTTGATGTGTGTTATTAATTGATGGCCACGTTTTATTATTTTGTTCTCTTATTTTAATTTAGTTAAATTGTGGCCACAATGCCTGTTATAGGACAAATTAGTACCACAATTTAACTGAAACAATGCAACAAGGAAAAGAGATAGTTCATCCAAAAATAAAAATTCTGTCATTAATTACTCACCTTCATGTCGTATGAAACCCGTAAGATTTTGTTCACCTTTAGAACATGAAAAATGACATTTTTTATAAAACCTGAGTGCTTTCTGACCCTGCATAAACAGCAATGCAACTGACACGTTCAAGGCCCAGAAAGGTAGTAAGGTCATCTTTAAAATAGTCCATGTGACATCAGTGGTTCAAACTTAATTTTATGAAGCTACGAGAACACTTCATTAACAACTTCATTCAATAATTTATTCTTACGGGTTTGGAACAACATGAGGGTGAGTAATTAATGACAGAATTTTAATTTTTGGGTGAGCTGTCCCCTTAAGAAGTATTATAATGTGCATATTTTCACATTAGCTTTTAACAAAAGCATAAAAAAATATAGTTACATAAAATATATAATTAAAATAGTTTAATTGTGATCATGATGCACATTTTTATGTCTTCGTTGGCAAAATCCAAAAACCCTTTCGTTGACATGAATAACACTCTTGCGGAATTCAAATTTGCATGCAAATGAGGTTACAGTGTTGCGCAACAATAATTGCGCAATCTTTACTGAGCCTAAATTAAACAGAAAGGAGATTTGTTTGCACTGAAAAGAATGACAGTGACTTAAATCCTCATTTGCATTTAAACTGGACTCTGAACTGTTGCTGCACTGAGTTACTGGTCGCAAAACATGGCGCATGAGTTTAGTGAATTCACCCCTTTTTCCCTTAGCTCCATCACTTAGCTCACAGCTCCTAGATGAGTGAAATTTTAGCTCTTTACATGTCACTTACCTCCAGGTGACGTCTAATCGTGTTGCCCAGCTGGCTGCCAGAGAGACAGCCGCCCGGGCCCATTCTCGAGACTCCTTTGCCCAGAGTCATGGCAGTGCATTCCACATGCCTGACGATCAGCCAGCAGCCCCTGTAAACTATTCCTGCTCCACTCTACCAGCCCAGCGAGTGAGCTCTCCCTTTTCCATGCAGGCTTTGGGCTCCCCATCCAAACTGCAGAGGCTGGGCTCAGCCTCCGACATGCCCAGCTACGCCACTCTGGCGCGGGTGTCGTCGCCCAAGCAGTCCCCGAGCCGGCTGGCCAAGTCCTACAGCACCAGCTCTCCCATCAACATGGCGGCGGGAGGAGGCTCGTCCTCTTCACCGCTGCACATGGCCGGACCGGGCAATGCGTCCAGCTCGTCTCCGCTACACCAGCTCAGCGCTGCGGTGGGAAGCTACGCCACTCTGTCCCCCACCAAGCGTATGCTCCACACCACCGATCAGTACAAGATCTCTCATGATCTGTACGCCAACGCCACCCTCCAGAGACCCGGCAGTCTGGCAGGTCAGTGCGATTTGCGGGATACAGCTTTTCCGTTTGGTAGCATCACCATTAAAAACACATAAGCACTGGTCATTTTCACACTTAGTGGTTGTCAGACAGATGGATCAGTTTTGACACTGTTATTTCCAAGTATATTTATAGCGTTTTTGTTCTGGTTAATGGTGCTTGAGAATCTGCCTTTGTCCGTGATGTAGGTTCCAGGGGTTCGTACAGCAGTCAGCACAGTCACCTGGGCTCGGAGCTCAGGCCCCTGCAGTCTCCTGAGCACCACATCGACCCCATTTATGAGGACAGGGTCTATCAGAAAGCCCCCCTGAGGAACTTCAACCAAGGCCAGGGTAAGATAGCAGACATCAGGTTCACTACCAATTTTAAAATCTTCTCTTCTAGAGCGTCATGGCTCTGGTACAGGTGCGTTTATGAAATAAAAGGCTTGTTTCGGCTTTCTTTTTGTTTAAAATAGAAATGTTTTCCCAAGTGCCCAATTAATAGCAGTGAGCCAGTAGACATCATCACTTTAACTGTATCAGATAGTATCAAGTTTTTGCTTTTAAGCTTTTAAAGTCAATTCCGTTCCGTTCACATTTAGTTTCGAGCTGAATATAATATATCATTACAGCTAATTTATGATGCTGTATGGCACGTCTAGACGCCTTTTAAAAAATTTGTTGCCTAAAAAAACACTGTAATCTATATAAAAGCACAGGCTTCTCTACACTTACATTACATGTTTGCAGGCTAATGGATGTGATTTTCAGGGTTTATAGAACAGCCATGAAAAGCATGGATGTACTGTAAGTTAAAAGGACAGTTCAGTCAAAAATCAAACTAGGACTGAGTAAAAAGTAACGATTTCTCGATTTTAATAGATTCTTGTTTTTATTAAACGATATTAATTCTTAAATTCAAAGAATTGGTTAGTCTAGCCTGGTTTCAGTTAATAAATGGAACATTGTAGTGCACCTCCCATCGCAATAAGCTTTGTGCTTTGTTACTTTTGATATAAAACAGTCTCAGATTTCAAATTCTGTCCATTTTAGTATAATATTCAAACAATAAATGCTGTTTTGGCACTGTTTAATTTGGAGTGTCAGATCGCTGTAGTATCTCAGTTCAAGAGAAGTGGCAGCACTGATCGTGTCATCCACTTTAATACCGGTTTCAGCATGAAATAAACATGAATAAACATCTGAAGGTATGTTTAAAAAGTAAAACTTACCCAAATCCGTATTCTGTCTCATGCAGTTCATATCCTGTGTCACATAACGTCACATTTACCTACATATTCAGTGACCATAAACTCATCAGTCAGTTAGAAAAGTGAAGTTTAGAGAGGAGCTTTTTGCTAGTGTATGCACCACAACATATTCATTTACAATTTTAAGTGTTTGTATACAAATCAGTTCATTTTAAACTTCAATATTACAGTAATGTAGTACCAACTGACTCATATAAATTTTACAGTATTAGTTATTTTTTTCCTTGAGAAAATTTGCCATGTACTGTATTTGATATATATCCAGAAGAATCGATATTGAATTGAACTGAATCGAATCAAAACCCAGCACTATTCCAAACCATAACTTACTTTAATTTGTGGAACAAAATAAAAAGTCACTGGCGTTCAAAGTTGTTTTGGAACCCAGCGTATCTTCTTTTAAGTTCCACAAAAGAAAGAAAGTCATACTGGTTCTATTTGAGTATTCTCTTTTAAAAAATCCCAGATTTCCTGTATTGAGTAATTGGTGGAAATGGCACATTCCACATATTAAACCCATTTAAAAATCACAATAAAGCATAATGTTATTTAGAATTTGCAAACGCCACGATTTTGCAAATAGCTTAACATCTTTAGAAATATGCTAACTGTTCATCACGATTTCAAAATAAAAGTTTAAACCCTCGCTCTAAGTTAAATACATTTTGATGTCCACATATTCAAGTAATTACGGTGGCTGTAGCTTTTCTGTCGTAAAGAAATGTCCAGATATTAATGATTAAGTGGACATTTGAATTAAATGTTGCTGAGTCAATATTAAACAGGATTAGATCAGGCAGTAAAATGTAAAAACAATGGTCAGGCTGTTGGCGCCCTCTGCAGGCCCTTGTTATAATGCGTAATGTACGTTAGCTCTATTGTTTATAATACATTGTTTTAACAATTTTGTTCAATAAAATCAAGTGGTTACTTGCTTTTGATACTTTATTTGAACTAATTTTTATTGCCTCGTTGCTATTATATATGTATTTTAAGTCATGTAATCGTTCACTTAGGTATATTTTTATTACTACAAAAAAAATTATAGTTATCTGATTACTCGATTAATCGTCAGAATAATCAACAGATTACTCAGTTATCAAAATAATCATTAGTGACAGCTCTAATTGAAAGTGAACATCAAATACAGTTCACAACTCATTTTGCTTCAATAACATAATGTATTTCTGTGTCAAACCACTTATGAATCATGATATGGGATAGGATACAGATTCGAAAATTATTGGATTGTAAAAAGTGAATAGGGAATGGTGTCGTCGTGTAAAAAATGTTTACTTGTGGTTTAAAAAAAAAAGAAAAATTATAAAATCTATCATATTAAAGTATTTTAGCTATAAAAATAGCTATTATTGTTGACGTGGCATTAAAAAAAAGAAAAGAGTAGAGAAGTTAACATTTTAGTGTACATTTTTTGTTTGGAATGATAAAAAAATAAAATAAAATAACCTGCACTCCAGGCTTGTGCAGTAAAAAGTAAGTATTCGTGTTGACTTTAAAGCGGGAATGTTTCCAGAACGTCTCAGAGCTGCAGTCAGCTGGAAAACTCTGCCGTCAGGATGAACAACCCTCGGTGGTGGTTTCTGGGTAGCTATTCAAATCTGAACAAAAGCAGGCCAGAGAGAAAAAAACTGTTTTGCATTTACACTCAGACAAGCTAATAAAGCACCTACTGAAGAGCTATCATTATGGGGCAGTTTGTTATTTTGATGCTTTAACATCATCTCTCTTCTGTTTTGCTTCTCCTGTCCTCCTTCTCCTCTCTTACGATTGAAAAACCTGGTCAACATGTAATATTTTCCCCTTGTGCTGCACCCAAAGATCCAAAGAACCGGGTTTGTGACCAGGTCCTGAACTTTCTGCTCTGTCCCTACTCTCCTGTTGTAGCCCCTTCCTCTCCTGGTGTTGACTCCATACCCTTGCAGCGTACGGGAAGCCAGAACGCCACAGGAACGTTCCCCCGCGCCGGCTACGCGACTGGCCCAGGAGCCTCCACCGCCGACTATGCCAACCCCTACCGTACCCTACAGTTCTGCCCCTCCACAGACTCACCCTACAGCAAATCCGGACCTGCTCTGCCCCCGGAGGCAACGCTGGTCAGGTCGCCCTCTGTGGACAGCATCCAGAAGGACCCCAGGTGAGCTCTCCCACTGTCTAATGCATCTTGAAGGAACTGCATATGGAGATCTCACCCAGTTAGTGAGAATTAGAGTCAAACTGACATACTGTGTGATTAACAAATCAAACAGAGCTTCACACGCACAAGTCGACAATTAAAACACTGTAGGAGAGGGCAGGGTAAGCTGTGCCACTGTTTACATTTTTTTTGTCTTCAGGCAAAAATTGATGAATGATGAAAAATAATCAATTTGCAACGTCCTTTTCTGCGTTTTCGTGAACAACCAAAGACAGATGTCACCACATATTACAATGAAGCTTAATAATTTTCAATATTTTATGATTAGATTAATATTTCTTGCATTTTTAAGCCTACACAACATACCTCAAAGCATCTGACACACTTTGACCGACAGATACGGTACCGTTCAAAAGTTTGAGAGTCAGTGCGTTTTTTATGGATTTGAAAAGTCTGTTACGCTCGTATATTTAGAAATTTAAATTTAAAATAACTGTTTTAGAATGAGTTTCAGCAGAAATATTTCTTATTATCAATGTTGAAAACAGTGTGCTGCATAAAAAAATTATTATTATTTGAAAATTACATTTTTAAAAATGATTCTTTAGTTTTTCAGTTCAAACGAACAGCATTTATTTTATGTAGAAATATTTTGTTACATTGTAAATATCTTTACTGTCTCTTTTGATCAATTTAATGCATCTTTGCTGAATAACAGTATTGATTTAAAGTAAAAAATCTTACCCAAGCTTTTGAACGGTGTTGTACATACGTTTTTTTGCCAAATTTTGTCTGGTATTTTGATATCAGTGTTGATAATGAAAATTCTCACTATTTATGTGCATCTCTGAGTCACAAGCAGCTGTACATTATGGGTTCTTTCTAAAAAAAAAGTGCAGTTTGCTTAATTAAGGGCACATCTTACTTTACTCTCCCCTACAGGATGAATGAGACTTCACATGATGTCACTTCCTGTAGTACCTTAGTTAGTTTGCCTGTGTACACTTGCAAAATCACAAAAAAAGATACTACACATTTGTCACAATCGTACACATTCTTCAATGATAGCGCATGATTTTATAGACTATATAGGTAGTCAGTTCCACCTTTTTCACTCTGTCTTTATATTGGTATTAAGCATATTTTTGGTTTTATCGTGTGATGTTAATTTGATGTGCTGAGAGGCCATTGACAATCATCTCTTGAGAGCTAAAGTACTGTAGGACTTTCTCTTTTTTTCGTTTGCTTGCTTTTTCTGCTGATTTGACCTTGTTTCTTTTTTTTTTCTTGTCATCCCTTTTGTTGACTCCTCATGCTTTGTTTCTCTCCCATGTCTTTTCACTGCTAGTGGCTATGGTGGAGATGGTATGACGTGTGATGCATTGCATTTACTGGCTGCAAACAAATGCACAGATATGCACAGACAATTTCATACTGTTTTAGAACATGTCAAACAAAGTCGTCTTTTATCTTTGGTTCACTAATAGTGTTTGGTGTATTAAAGGGTGGGTCTGGCAACAACACCAACCACAGTTTGTTATCAAAATCCTTGTAAATTATACATAAAACAGCATTTTTAAGATTTAAGGTCAAATATATACACCAAATATCTTCCTATGAAGAAAAAGAAATGTATAGATTAGGGGTTTTCAAACTTTTTATTATCTCCTTCTTTAAATATAAAGTATACACACTACCAGTCAAAAGTTTTTGAACAGTAAGATTTTTAATGTCTATTCTGCTCACCAAGCCTGCATTTATTTGACCCAAAATACAGCAAAAATGTTGAAATATTTTTACTATTTATAATATCTATGTGAATATATTTTAAATTGTAAATTATTCCTGTGATGAAAGCTAAATTTTCAGCATCATTACTTTAGTCTTAAGTGTCACATGATCCTTCAAAAATCAATATTTAAAACAGTCAAGTTCATTTTTTCAAGATTTTCTGATTAATAGAAAGATCAGCATTTATCTGATTAATAGAAATTAATACTTTTATTTAGCAAGGATGCTTTAAATTGATCAAAAGTGATGATAAAGACATTTATAATGTTACAAAAAGATTTCTATTTCAGATAAATGCTGCTCTTCTAAATTTTCTGTTTAACAAAGAAACCTGAAAAAAAAATTCTACTCAACTATTTTCAACATGATACAATAATAAATGCAAATCAGAATATTAGAATGTTTTCTGAAGGATCATGTGACTGGAGAAATGATGCTAAAAAATTCAGCTTTGAAATCACAGGAATAAATTATATTTTAAAATATATTCAAATAGAAAACAGTTATTTTAAATAGTAAAAATATTTCAAATGTTTTTGCTGTACTTTGGATCAAATAAATGCAGGCTTGATGAGCAGAAGAGACTTCTTTAAAAAGCATAAAAAAATCTTACTGTTCAAAAACTTTTGACTGGTAGTGTATTTTCATGTAAAAACCCATTTATTACAGTTTGAAATATTTGTATAGAAATATTAGCGCTATTATACAAATAATATGTGTCCCAAATTAAATTTTATGTTGTCATTGTTCTAAAGCCAAAACAATTATTTGGATCGTTTTGAATGATCAGCATTTCTCTACTCTTTTTCTAGAATAAAATAAGATGTATAAACCTGATGAAAAATATTTGAACAATTCAACTTAACAATTCAATTTAAATGAATAGGAACAGGAAACATTTTTTAACAATAAAGTCTTTAGAAAGCTAATGGAAAGTAATGTCCATTTGCATAATTGTGTTATTTATTCTGTTAAACATTCAAATAATATCTTAAGTTAACTTAAGTTTGAAAACCCCTGATCTAGATGATTGTCTTGAGAAATGTACTGCTTTTGTTTTCTAAAAGTAGAATGCAGAAGACTTCTTACCATATATCAGTACTTGCACTGACTGGAAATGTGAAAGTTGATCTCACACACACAAATCGACTATTACAGTTTGCAAAATCTAGTTCACACTGGAGTGATATGGATGGGAGTTCTTTTCCATTATGTGAGACCCCTCTTTAATAAAAACCAGCAACGAATAAACTTTGTAGTGCATGTTGAGAGTCAAATGCAAGTGTGTAATATGTTCATGCAGCAGCAAGAAGACAGCTAAACATAAATACGGTATTTTGAAAAATGTCACCTTTTTGCTAGACACCTACCCTGTCTCTCTCTCTGCCTGTCTCCTGATAGGTACGACCCTGAATTCCTTGTCTGGAATCAAAATCAAGCCGAGCAAAGAATGACAAAGTAATCCAACATTTATTTACATTTCTACTCCTCATCTACAAAAGCACTGTTCTCCTCTCTACTCAGCATCATACGCTAGGGCAGCATGACTGTGTTGAGACAAGCTTTGCTTTACAGAATATGTCAGAAAATGTTTTCCTTCCAACATTTCCGCATTCTGTTTCCAAGAAGAGCACTAGCCTTTGATTCATCCATAGAAAGGTTCATTTGTGGTCAAGTCCGAAGTCATTTTTGAGTAAAGGAGTGATAGAAATAAGTCCTAGCAACATGAAGAGCAGATCTGTGTTGGGTTTTTTAGGAAGAGTGATACTTCAGGTGACCAGAGTTTGTTCATTCCTGCAAAGCATCACATTGTGTGTGTGTGCGTGCATGTGTGTGTCTCCTGTTGTGTTGTTATTCATTGTTTAGTTATCATTTTATGTTAAAGCATGCTTATTATCTTTTTTTAATACTTTATTTAACACCATTGTCTTTCTTTCAATGCAAGCAACAGCCATGATTGTGTTGTTGTGTACCACATTTTGCATAACGGAATCATTTTATTGGCAACAAAAGATATTTTAACACGGAGGTTAGTTCTGGTTGTCATTTTAAAAGTGTGTTACGTGAAACTCGACTTTTTTTACCATGGTAACTACAGTTTCTGTCAAAATAGTTGCTTTAATTACTGTTACTACAAGAAAACTCTGTCAAATATGTCATTATAACATTGTCAGCATAACTAAATGAATGAAACGAGATGAGACACAATATAACCTTTATTTTCTGAAAGAAAATGAATACTTTTAACAAGGACGCATACAGTTGATGAAAAGTGACAGTAAATGTGTTCTTTTCTTTTGAGCCTCCTTTTCATCAAAGAATCCTGACAAAAAGTAACACAGTTTCCACAAAAATATTGATCAGTATAACTGTTTTCATCATTGATTATAATAAGAATCTCAATAAGATTTTGGAAGGGTCATGTGACACTGAAAGCTTAAAAATTCTGTGTTGCTATCACAGGAAAAAATTACTTTTTAAATTATATTTAAAAAATATTTTAAACCATTGTTGTAATATTTCTAGCCTATGTAAGTTTAATGAACTTATTTCCAAAACATTTTAATCAACCCATCTTAGATAGATAGATAGAAAGATAGATGATGGCAGTATTTGTGGTTACCATTGTAAACCATGCACACGTGTTTTATAACTAATAATATGTGGAGCATCATTTAGCAAAAATTTATGATCCTCTGCATTCATCAAAATGGAGACATGACTTATATCTACCATTATAAGCCATATGCTTGTGATTTAACAGAGCTCCTTTAGTTCCACAATAATGCTAATAATGTAAGATGTGCAGATTTATTTTCCCATTTTGTGGAAATCAAATTTATATGACTGTTTTGTTGAAAAATGTCAGAAGCATTTGCCCATTCAGGCATGTGGAAGCATTAACAGTCTAATGCTGAGAAGTGCGGTGTTGATTCTCTGATCTGTGATTCTCTGAGTGGGCGGCTGGAGATGAAGTGGTCACTGAACGTGACAGAGACATTTCCTGACCTCTTTCATTGCAGACAGTTCAAGCTGCCTCTCAGGACCATTCAAGCACGTGTGCGCTGAATCCACAACACCACTGACCACTATTTCCTAAAGATGGGGTCAACCGCGGGTCGCACATTCACACCCTGTTAGAGCTCGCCGCTCCTGGCTGCACAAATCATATTTATGTGGCCTTTAGCAGCTCTTTGAGTCCCCAGTTTCTCTTACAGCTGTCAAAACAGTGTATTATAGGTTCGTTTTACTGTAGGGTGAGAGCTGTCAGAATTAGCCACTTGAAATCTCAAACCTACTGGTGGTTAGTTGCCCCACACAACATGATTTACCGACATAGAACATGTGGGTCCTGAAGCGATATAACCTAACCGTTGATATATCGATACAAATGTTGTTCAGCCCCCTAAGCTTATCCCTAAACTCTGATTGGTTGACAGGAATGTTCTGGATGACCAAATAAGGATGCTAATCAAATAACTAAGGATATTAGAATGAAGAATAACTTGGGAAAATCATGTTAAAGGAATAGTTCACTTAAAAATTAAAATTCTTTAATTTATTACTTACCCTCATGTCATTCCAAAACTGCAAGACCTTCGTTCATCTTCGGAACACAAACTGAGATATTTTTGATAAACTCTGTGAGCTTTCACTAGGGGTGTTGGAATCAATCATTGCTTTATGATGTGGTCATGGACGATTCTGCATCGATCAAGTAATAGACCATAATAGATTATAGCCTACTGACGTCATTCGCATATGCACTTGTCACGCGAGTATTACATAATCGTAATCAAATCGAATTGTGAAACCAGTGAGAATCAGATCGTTGACACGATAATCGTAATCAAATCAAAACGTGAAACCAGTGAGAATCGAATCATTGACATGATAATCGTAATCAAATCAAAACGTGAAACCAGTAGGAATCGAATCGTTGACACGATAATCGTAATCAAATTGAATTGTGAAACCAGTGAGAATCAAATTGTTGACACGATAATCGTAATCAAATCAAAACGTGAAACCAGTAGGAATCGAATCGTTGACATGATAATCGTAATCAAATCGAATCGTGAAACCAGTGAGAATCGAATCGTTGACACGATAATCGTAATCAAATCGATTCGTGAAACCAGTGAGAATCAAATTGTTGACACGATAATCGTAATCAAATTAATACGTGAAACCAGTAGGAATCGAATCGTTGACATGATAATCGTAATCAAATCAAAACGTGAAACCAGTAGGAATCGAATCGTTGACACGATAATTGTAATCAAATTGAATTGTGAAACCAGTGAGAATCAAATTGTTGACACGATAATCGTAATCAAATCGAATCGTGAAACCAGTAGGAATCGAATCGTTGACATGATAATCGTAATCAAATCGAATTGTGAAACCAGTGAGAATCATATCATTGACACGATAATCGTAATCAAATCAAAACGTGAAACCAGTGAGAATCGAATCATTGACATGATAAACGTAATCAAATCAAAACGTGAAACCAGTAGGAATCGAATCGTTGACATGATAATCGTAATCAAATCGAATTGTGAAACCAGTGAGAATCAGATCGTTGACACGATAATCGTAATCAAATCAAAACGTGAAACCAGTGAGAATCGAATCATTGACATGATAATCGTAATCAAATCAAAACGTGAAACCAGTAGGAATCGAATCGTTGACACGATAATCGTAATCAAATTGAATTGTGAAACCAGTGAGAATCAAATTGTTGACACGATAATCGTAATCAAATCGAATCGTGAAACCAGTGAGAATCGAATTGTTGACACGATAATCGTAATCAAATCGAATCGTGAAACCAGTGAGAATCGAATCGTTGACACGATAATCGTAATCAAATCGATTCGTGAAACCAGTGAGAATCGAATCGTTGACACGATAATCGTAATCAAATCGAATCGTGAAACCAGTGAGAATCGAATCGTTGACACGATAATCGTAATCAAATCGATTCGTGAAACCAGTGAGAATCAAATTGTTGACACGATAATCGTAATCAAATCAAAACGTGAAACCAGTAGGAATCGAATCGTTGACACGATAATCGTAATCAAATCAAAACGTGAAACCAGTAGGAATCGAATCGTTGACATGATAATCGTAATCAAATCAAAACGTGAAACCAGTAGGAATTGAATCGTTGACATGATAATCGTAATCAAATCGAATTGTGAAACCAGTAAGAATCAGATCGTTGACACGATAATCGTAATCAAATCAAAACGTGAAACCAGTGAGAATCGAATCATTGACACGATAATTGTAATCAAATTGAATTGTGAAACCAGTGAGAATCGAATCGTTGACACCATAATCGTAATCAAACCAAATCGTGAAACCAGTACCAATTCACACCCCTAACATTCAAGGCCCAAAAAGGTAGTAAGGATATTGTTAAAACAGTCCATGTGACATCAGTCGTTCAAGCGTAATTTTACAAAGCTACAAGAATACTTTCTGTGCGCAAAGAAAACAAAAATAATGAGTTTATTCAACAATTTCTTCTCTTCCGAGTCACTCTCCACCACACATCCACAAAGAAATTGTTGAATAAAGTTATTATTTTTGTCTTCTTTGCCCACAAAAAGTCAGAAAGCGGATTTCATCAAAAATATCTTAATTTGTGTTCCAAAGATGAACAAAGGTCTTATGGGTTTGGAATGACATGAGGCTGAGTAATTATTGACAGTATTTTCATTTTTGGGTCAACTATGCCTTTAAAGTAAAGCAAATCTATTGTGATGTATATTTAAGTAAAACATCTTCTTGAATGTGAAAAGAGTCTAAGGACTTGATTTTGCTCGTCAGGAATTGATTGGATCGTTGGATTAGTCAGTTGATAATTGCTGCAATCTCAAAAGAGTGACAGGTTGCTGAAAGGGAGTATTATTCCGTCCTTGTGCCGAAGCACATATCAACAGAGAAGAGTTTTATTTTTCTAAATACAAGTTTCTGATTAAAGATTTCAAGGTTTGCACTTTAAAATCATACAGTAATTGTCAATCTCATGGTGACTTTAAAGGTGAAATGTGTATTTTTGTGGCACTAACAACAGTAAAATGTTGTCAAATATGTTTCCCATACAATTCTCCATCTTCCATTGTTCGAACAAGCAGAATCCCTCCCCAAACTCACACCACTGCGTTGTCCAGTATTGCTGTGTTGTGCAAGTCTAGAAAGTGAATCGTAAAGATTCTGTCAACATTTACCCTTATGTTCTTTCAAACCTGTATTACTTAATTTATTCTATGAGGACAAGTAATATTTAAAAAAGAGTGTTTTCATCCATAGAATAAACTTTAAATGGATTTCTAAAGTAATTTTGGATCCTACTGACGTCCATTGCATGAACAAAAGCAGTTAAAAACGTTCTTAAAATGTCTCTTTTTATATTCCACAGAAGAAAGAAAGTCATGCAGGTTTGGAACAGCATGATTTCTTTAAGGTGGAATAGAAAAAAGGTATTTCAACATCGCCTTTATCCATGAATCCACAATTCTTGTCTAATCTATTTTGTATGAGCGCAGTCTTTGATTGAGCTGTCACATGTTGTTGTTCCAGCAGTCATTTTCCCCGTTTTCTTTCAGACAATAGCACGCACCAGAATGGAAGTGCATGAAGTGCATGTTTCATGTGCGTGAAGCTTATTCAGCGCTCTGCTCGTGTTTGAATAGGAAAACCGGGGAGCAAGCTGAGAGGACAGAGGAGCTCTATGCTCATTAGAGTGTTTGTTTTAACAGTCTGCACGCTTCAGCAGCTAAGCCACAAGCTAGAGCTGCAGCGATTACATGGGCTGGTGACTGGTCTTATTTACTCTGTTCAGCATGTGTAAGTTCTCTGTTCATCTGCTTGTAATGCCAGAAGCTAGTTGTATGACATACAAACAGGCCTGTAGTGTGGCAGTTTTTTTGGCGCTGCACGCACTTTGAACATGTGGCACTTAGCAATGCCACTTCTGTCTATGAGCAAGAAATGAAAGAGAACTGACTAATTGCATAGCATTGACCTTATCAATGAAATCACTGCTGAAAATTCATGCTGATGATTTTTGTTTTTATTTATTTATTTCATTATTTTTTATCAGTGACTATGGAAATGAGACAAAATACTGTTAAACTATTTTAATTAAAACATAAGGATGCACAATATCTCTATGTATATGTATATAAACATATCGTATCAGCCAAAACTGGATATTTATTAAGGTTGCCGTTTCTAAGAGATGTGTACATTTATGCTAAATTGAGTTTGTAATCGTTTATTTGTAGAAATCATTTAAAAAAGGAATATTTATTATTCATTATTTCTTTAACGTTTTTATTCTTCTTTAATACTGTACATTATAATCTTGTAATGCCTATTTACTGTATAAATTGTATGCATACAGACTTTTTTGTACATATTAGTATACATTTATCATTTTTCAGTTATGCCATTACATGAAAATAATTCGCATATTATCATATCGGACAGAATTTCAATATCAATACATCACAAAAAAACATATCGTTGACAATCATATACAGTGCCCTCTACTAATACGGCCACCCTTGGTAAATATGAGCAAGGGCAGCTGTGAAAATAAATCTGCATTGTTTATGTTTTTCATCTTTCATTCAAATAAATCACAAAATTCTAAACTTTTATTGAAGCAAAACAATTGAAAGTGGGGGGGTACCTCACATTATGAAATAAATGTTTTTCTCTAATGCATGTTGGCCATAATTATTGGCACCCCTAGAAATTCTTATGGGTAAAACATGTCTGAAGTATATTCCTATTCATATTTACATTTTTTAAGCACATCAGGATGACGAGGAGCATGAGCAGCCGTGACTTCCTGTTCCACAGGATTGTAAATATGAGGAACAAAAAGGCCAAATTCCCTTAATCACAAGGAGTGAAACCAAAGAATTTCATTCTGATGTGCGGAACAAGATTGTTGAGCTTCTCAAAATAGAAAGAGACTGTAAGAAAA
Organism: Labeo rohita; assembly: GCF_022985175.1. Lineage (NCBI taxonomy): Eukaryota > Metazoa > Chordata > Actinopteri > Cypriniformes > Cyprinidae > Labeo > Labeo rohita. The sequence continues at coordinate 20,742,591 of NC_066870.1, read as the reverse complement.
TAGCTAAATAGTTAAAATAAAGATGTTACAGATTTTCCTGGAAGAGGATGTGTGTCTATAGGATCACAGTTGAGTCTTGGGGTCAGAAAGCCTTAAAAAATATCAGACAGCACCTACATCACATGTTGTTGGGGAGGGTTTCAAGAAAAACCCTCCTTGCGTATCCAAAAACAAACTCCAGCATATTCAGTTGTCAGATATGACTGAAACTTCAAACGGGACTGGCTTCTGTGGTCAGATGAAACTAAAAAAAGAGCTTTCAGGCATGCATCTGGTGCAAACAGGGATAGAAAGTATCCCATGTCCACAGTTAAATATACTGCTGGATCTTTAAGGTTGTGGTCCTGTTTTTCTGCTGGAGGTCCTGAACATCTTGTTGGGATACGTGGCTTTGTAGATTCTATCATATACCAACAAAATCAATATTATATAAAATCAAAACTGATTGCCTATGTTAGAAATCTTAAAATGGGCAGTGGTTGGAACTTTCATCAGGACAGTGATCCAAAACAAACATCAAAATCAACACAAAAATGTGTCACTGAGGACAAAATAAAGCTTTTGACATGGCTGTCCCAGCTTTCTGACCTGAACTGTACAGAATCTGAAGGATCTGAAGAGATTCTGTATGAAGGAATGCTGTCTGATCTCTTGTCAGATGTTCTCCAATCTCAGCAGGCATTATAGGAGAAAACTCAGAGCTGTTGTCTTGGGAAAGGGATGTTGCAATAAAGGGGTGCCAATAATTGTGGCCAACGTGAACTAGTGGACAACTATTGTAACAATTCACTGACACTGTTTTAATGTAGAATTGGTAGAATAAATCCAGTTGTAGTATCTTGGCGATTTAGCTGCACACCAATACACTGACATTTACTTTTGAGAAGGATCAGTGTGTCTCTCACAGAAAGACTATATTAGATTTACCTCTGCTGCATCCTGTTCGAAATATCAATCCATTAGCTTTATTTCTAATAATCATGCTCAGTCAGGCATCCTGAATGCATAATTTATAATGCTTTTATTTGGCTGATTTTTTATGCCACGCAGCATTCAGTGGTCCACGAGGGGCTTATCCTCTTCTTCCTCTGGCCCCGTGGGTTATTTTGGCTGTTGCGCTGAAACATGAAGCTGGGTTTTGTGGTGTTAATGTTTCTGCTATGGGAATGAAAGATAGGCTCACCTGACTGAACCAGAACAAAAGCCCAAACAAAGACCTGTCACAAACAGGAGAGTTTGTCTCAATCCAGTGAGTGCTCAAATGTTACATCACCTTCTGCTGAAGGATTTTCAAGCTGCATGTCTAGCAAACCTTTTAGAAATCCATGGACAACAAGACCCAGTTCTTTCTAGCTTTGTTCATAAACCTGGTGAACCGCTTCGCCGCATATATAAGCATCATCCTAGTTGTCGTAGAACCTCATAATTTGGAACACTTTCTTTAGGCGGCAACTGAACATTTAATTTCAGTAGAGTTCAGTGGAGTTCTTTGGGAGTAACGTAATTTTGTAGGCCAAACCAGAAGTTTGCATCATTCTGCTTTCCTTAGGAAGCCAATAGGATTTGTTTAGTGGCTTTTGTGTTATTGCAGAAAATAAGCTTTGTGACTAACAAAAGTGTATGATTCTTACATGTTTTGTTTATCAAGAAAATCATCACAAACGTTTAGAAATTCTAAACCCTAAATGCATTTAACCTCAGACCCTTATTTCAGGCACTTAAAGGGATAGTTCACTCAAAAATTAAAATTACCCCATAATTTACTCATCCTCAAGCCATCCTAGGTGTATACGACTTTCTTCTTTCAGACAAATTCAATCTGAGTTATATTAAAAAATGTCTTGGCTCTTCCAAGCTTTATAATGGCAGTGAATGAGGTTTAAGATTTTGAAGCCCAAAAACTGCAATATAATTGCATTCACTGCAATTGTAAAGTTTCAAAGAGTCAGGATGCTTTTTAATATAACTCAGATTGTATTTGTCTGAAAGAAGAAAGTCTTCTAGGATGGCTTGAGGATGATCAAATCATGGGGTAATTTTTGGGTGAACTATCCCTTTACTCAAAAAAACACCCTGTTGACTTCAGAATGATAGAATCAGAAGTTCAAAAATGCTCATTTCTTGATTTTAAGATTCATTTCTGCAGTACCTCATATGTCTATGTTGTTAAACTAACTGGATGATACTCTAATAAGCCTAAGAATACATACTATACACCAAAAATATATATTTTTTTAAAATCATTTTGAAGGTACACTAACTTCTAGTAACTTCTAGCTTCAGTTTCTTTCCCACGCTCCTCCCAAATGTCTTAACCGTCTACGTGCATGCCTTGAAATACTGCCTAAATAGGCAGCACTTTAGGTTTTGGACCAGAGCCTCTCTAATTTCTGACTGAAGGTCAACCCTCAGTTTAATTGTGCTGAGGGGGTGTATCCTGCAGGTGAAGGTTAAGGGACAAACGGTTTATTAGTAGACCAGCCACCCACCCACCAGCATCTCCCCATGTCAGACCACGAGGGGTGAAATCACAAGTCTGAGCGCGCACATAACGAAAGAGCTCTCTGTTCTCTGTAGCGTGAATGAGTCATTTCCCAGCCAAATCCTTCTCCGGCTTTGGCAAGGAATGACATTTTTTTGCAGGCCTGGGCTCTGAGCAGACGTTTGATTATTCATGTTTGGTGATTAATGGTAGGTTCATCCCTGCTTCAGCGGCCTGTCACAGTGACTAGAGCTGTGCTGAGGGGGAGTGGCCTCACCCGGGCATTAATTGTGGTAATGGGGAGGTTAAGGATTTGGCTGCTAGTGACAGACCTGACAGAGAGGAGGGAGTGTCACCAGGCTGCAGCAGCTTGCTCTCTGCATATGTGTGTGTCCCTGTAGGACTGGCCTGCTGGGAATGATTCAGCGCTAAGGTTTAATGATGCGAACGAGGACGAGCAGGGTGCCATTACTATTCTGACTTTAATCATAAATGATATAGTCGCTTTCGAGAGCAGCAGATATCTAATAAATCTCGGTGCCCTGCTATGCACATTTAAATCATTACTACACATTTACTCCTCATTACTTATGTATGCATTCGTTCATGCTGTGATGCTGCGTTATGTATGGATGTAGAGCACAACTGTGGCTGTCCACTTCTTCAAGGGCTTGGTAGCTTAAGTATTTTCCCTGTTCCTTTTCTGTGTTAATAAAACCTTCAATTTTCAGTGACACAACCAACTCACTCAAAGTTGGAAACTGGAAAAAAGACAAGTACAAGACTGTATCTAGCTTTTTTTAAAATGCAGTAGTAAGCTATTTTCTGTGAATGTGCAAGACTTTCGATAGGTAAATAAGTAGAAGATTCACAATGTGCTGATCTACTATTTAAGCTTCTTCTTTTTCTGAGACTGAATTTTAAAATGTATCTCCTCTTGGAGCTTTCAAGCTACAACCACTTAACTCATTGATATATTGATATATCTTTTCTAACTGATCAGACCTAACAGATACGGTTTCTTGCTAGAAACATGTTAACAATATGCAAATCAAGCTAAAAACACGCAAATCATGTCAGAATCATGCTAGCAACATGCTAATTTAGCTTAAAACATGCTGTATATTTTCTAACTGATCAGACTTAAGATTTTTGTTAAATGGACAATCAAAACTACGGAAAGTCCCATAGACTTTTATTGAGGGGGTCAAAACTTTTGGACAATAGGACTTATAGAGTGTTTAAGCTGTCTGTCACTAGCAAAGCTTAATGACATACTAAATCATGCTAGCAACATATTAAAACAGGTTAGCAACATGCTAATCGTGCTAAAAACATGCTATGTCTTTTCTAACTGATCGGACTTATGTTTTTTTTAAACTACGAAAAGTCCCATAGGCTTTCATTGAGGGGGTCAAAACTTTTGTACAATAGGACTTATAGAGTGTTTAAGCGTTCTATCACTAGCAAAGCTTAATCACTGTCTTGGACAGCATGATAAATCATGCTAGCAACATACTAAAACATGTTAGCCACATGCTAATCATGCTAGAAACATGCTAGCAACATGTTAACATGGTAATCATGCTAAAAACATGCTAGAAACATGCTTGTCATGCTAACAACATGTTAACAATATGCAAATCAAGCTAAAAACACGCAAATCATGTTAGAATCATGCGAGCAACATGCTAATCGTGCTAAAAACAAGCTGTATCTTTTCTAACTGATATGATTTTTGTTAAATGGATGAGGAAAACTACGAAAAGTCCCATAGACTTTCATTGAGGGGGTCAAAACTTTTGCACAAAAAGATTAATACAGAATTTAAGCTGTCTATTACTAGCAAAGTTTAATGACATGCTTAATCATGCAAGCAACATATTAAAACATTATCAGCATGCTAATCATGCTAGAAACATGCTAATCGTGGTAAAAACATGCTTAATCTTTTTTAACTGATCGGACTTGCGATTTTTGTTTAATGAATGATCAAAACTGTGAAAAGTCCCATAGACTTTGATTGAGGGGGTCAAAATTTTTGTACAATAGGACCTTCTATCACTAGCAAAGCTTAATGACTGTCCTGGACAGCATGCTAAATCATACTAGCAACATACTAAAACATGTTAGCCACATGCTAATCATGCTAGAATCATGCTTATCATGCAAGAAACATGCTTATCATGCTAGAAACATGGTAACAGTATGCAAATCAAGCTAAAACACGCAGATCATTTTAGAACCATGCTAGCAACATGTTAATTGTGCTAAAAACATGCTATAAATTTATAACTGATCAGACTTAGGATTTTTGTTAAATCCCTGCTGAAAAAAACAGTCAAAACCAGCCTAAGCTGGTTGGTTGGTTTTAGCTGGTCATCCAGGCTGGTCTTAGCTGGTCATAGCTGGTCGGCAGGCTGGTTTTAGAGGGGTTTTGGCCACTTCCTTGGCTGGCCAGGCTGGGAACAACCAGCTAAAACCAGCCTCACCAGCCTAGCCAGGCTGGGAGACCAGCGAAAACCAGCTACTTCCAGCTTAAATTAGCTAAAACCAGCCAACCAGCCTAGGCTGGTTTTAGCCATTTTTTTCAGCAGGGATGGACGATCAAAACTACGAAAAGTCCCATAGACTTTCATTGAGGGGGTCAAAACTTTTGTACAACAGGACTTGTAGCGTGTTTAAGCTTTCTATCACTAGCAAAGCTTAATGACTGTCCTGGACACTATGCTAAATCATAGTAACATACTAAAACATGTTAAAAAAAATGCTAATCATGCCAGAAACATGCAAACAACATGTTAACATGCTAGAAACATGTTAACAGCATGATAATCATGCTAAAAACACACTAATTATGTTGAAAACATTTTTTTTTAAAAACATGCCAATCATGTTATCAATGTGCTAAATCATCAGTTCTGTAAATGTTTATCTAATCTATTTATTTAAACTTTCAAACATCAAGCTTTTACCACTACTTTTAACTTTCCAGCCAGGCTTTCCCAAGCCAACTTCAAAGTTTGTTCAGGAACTTTACTCATCAAGCTTCCATTCAGATGACTGGAAGCAGCAGAAGTCCAAAATGGCCCAAGAATTACAATTTTGTATGACAATTTTTGTTTGAGACTGTCCTTATGAGTGAATCATTGAACTTTTCTCTCAAATGATTTATTCAAAACAGTGATTCATTCTGAAACAAACTGTGTGTTGCTCAGAGACTCCACAGATAATTCTGCATTGGCTTCACCTGGAACTATTTTAATTGACTGAGCAAAAATATGAGTAAAAAAAACAGAGTAAATAACAATGTGCCTCTAATATATAAGTTACACAGCATTAACTTAAGGTGTTGTATCACATTCGCAAGATAGTTGATTTATTATGGTTGTATTATGTTGCAGGTTTTTGTCAAAGCAGCTAGCTTAGCTTTTTGCTTTGCTAAACACAAACGTCACTTCTTGATGAACTCATAAGCTTGTAAAGCATTGGGGCAATGCCTTCTGTGTGACTGCCGTCTGTAATTACACGAGGTAAACATTGAGTGAATAATTTCACTTTAGTTCGCTAGTTAATTAAAGCAGTCATTTTAAAGCTTCTGTCAAAAATGTATTTACAATAATTAACCTAGAGTTGACTGATGTGACAGAGCCACATTGATTACCGTATAAACTTCATCCGTTTTATAGCCATTTTTGTGTTACGCTTTAATTACTGATTAACGCAAACATTATCAATTATCCCACTCCTGTGATTTATGACAGCCTCCTGTCATTGCATCTAGAGTTTGCCTTGATGTTTTGTGGGCTGCTGGGCATTTCCTGCCTTCTGTAATGGATTCGGTTCCCGGTTTTGTGAACAAAGCCCTCAACATAGATGTGATTTAAACAAGCATTCGTTTCTCAAGGTTAAACAATGATAAAAAGCAACAAAGATACAGCAAGTGAAAACTAAGTACCCATCTTTCAGTATTATCTCCATTTTGACCTTTTCCCAATGGATCCCATTCTTCTTTTCATGACCGCAATTGCCCTCTCAGGTTTACTGGTTGTGCTAGAGAGAAATAGGACATGCTACAATAGATGTTTCCCATGGTGCCTCTTACCCAGAGATGTTTGTCCATCATGTTGTTTTTTTGCAAGCATCGCATTTTCTCTCTGCCTCTTGTTTTTCCTTCCTTGTTTTCCCTCCTTCCTTGTGCTCTCTGTCTGTCATTACCACCCCATTTCTTTCATATCGGATCTTATTGTTTGAATCGATTCCTCTTGTTTGACAGCCTCTGACATGGCGGTAGCATAGAGACAGTGTTTGGTGATCTCAGTAGGAGAGAGGGAGAAAAAGACATGAATGTCAGACACAATGTTCTGTTCTTTTGCGTACATGCGGTATGTGTGTTTTCACAGCAGATTCAGGATACTATGTTGAATTTGCCTTTGCTGCTTCTTAAAATTATGATGTTGGTGATATTCTAACAATAGAGCTGCAGGATCCAGGGGTTTTGGAAATGCAGATCTTCTCCTATGGGGTTCTAGGCACCTTAGGACTGCTCCAGGCAATAGCACAGCTGTCACTAATACCGGTGATAAAGTCGACATTTCTGGGAGGATGTTATTGTCTGTATACATTAGCTGAGATCTAACGTACCTCAGCAGAAAGCATCAAAATCAGAACTTAAAAATGATCGCTGACATGTGGTAGCTGTGAAAAGCTTTGTTGCTTATGCATTATTTTTTTTCATTTTTTCTCCTTACTGGCACTGTCATGCATCATTTTTGGAGGTTAATTTGTTTTCATTGTTTAGTGACATTTGTTTCTGTTAATTAGCATTACTTCAGTATTTTCAAAAAGAGGAAAGTAGTGCATTTAACAGTGAGAAATCACAGATGTTGGCAGAAAGTTAGAGTATGTTGCATTCAGTTTGATTTATTGCGAAGAGAAACATTCAGAGCTTCAGAGAGGAGAATGTTTTTACTCACTATATAAAAGAATTATACTGTTATTATAGACACAAACATGCTTTTTAAAATGTTATAGTGTTTCTTTATGTCAAAGTTTCTCCACGTTCACTTTTGTGTGTATATGTGCCTCTTCAGGGAATTTGGCTGGAGGGATCCTGAACTGCCGGAGGTCATCCAAATGCTGCAGCACCAGTTTCCATCGGTGCAGTCCAACGCTGCCGCCTACCTTCAGCACTTGTGCTTTGGAGACAACAAGATCAAATCAGAGGTAACTCCTGCATGCCTGCAATATCATGCGTTAAACATGGACTGTGCACTAATAAATCCTTGCAGTGGGGATCATGATTTTAGCAAACATATAATTGTGCATAATTAGGATAGCAAAGTGCAGTATATAGGCTTGTGGCATAAGAGACTTCTTTTAAAAACATAAAAAATTGAAATCTTGTCAACTCCTAACTTCTGAATGGTAGACCAGCAAGATTTTTTAAATGTTTTTAAAAAAAAAACAGTAATATTTTAAAATATTACAATTTAATTTTTTTTTTTTTAGCGTAACATATTTTACAATGTAATTTATTTCTGATAAATATCAGATACGGAGGCAAGGTGGGATCCAGCTGCTGGTGGACTTGCTGGATCACCGTATGACAGATGTGCACAGGAGTGCCTGTGGCGCACTCAGGAACCTGGTTTATGGCAAGGCCAATGATGACAACAAGATCGCCCTGAAGAACTGCGGTGGGATCCCTGCACTTGTGCGGCTCCTGCGCAAGACGACAGACGTGGAGATCAGAGAACTGCTTACAGGTGCTCAGGACACATGAAGCACATTTATTTCTCATTCAGTTGCATCTCTTTTGTTCTCTAGCGTGCTGGGATACTGGTGCAATGTAATTTGTCTACACTGAAAAAAAAAAGGCTGCTACTTCTCCCTTCAAGTGTACCTGGTAAATGTATACCGCAGAATCGGACATAAACATTACCTACACTATCAGAACAAAAAAAAAAAAAATTAGGCATTTTACATTTAATACAAAATAATAAATCAAGGTAGTAACAATTTAAATAATACATTTTATTTGTGAACTTATGTTCAGCTATTTTATTTAATAGTTAACTTTTAACTGTTTTTTAATTTTTCAAATCATCGATCATTAAAGCTTGATAAATATTGGTCACCGACACTAAGATTTACTTTAAATTTCACCAAGCTGATTGCTCACTAAAAACTCCCACAGATCACGTATTCATGCCATTTTAAGTCTTATTTTGAAATAACAACGTGGCTATATCTAATATGTGAGTTGTTTACTTACTTTTTCAAATTAGTCTTTCCATTAAAGGGGTCATCACTGCCCAGTACACAATCACCCTATACTGATAAAAATCCACAAAGTGGTTTTTATTTAATCTGTAAAAAAATTTCCCCTTTTTCAAATCAAGCCATCTTGTCTGTGTGACGACACATCAACAGAGGCCGCTCCCTCGATAGTTGATTGACATGGCTGTCTTACCTTAGACCCGCCCTGAATGAGCTATAACAGTCCGATCACCATTGTTTCAATGCCGGAAAGGGACGTAGACAAGAATGGCTCCTAAGCGATTGAGGTGTTCTGTTGTTGGATGTAATGAACGTAGTAGTCGTCATTTACTCCCGTCATCTGAGCCGCTGAAGACGCAGTGGATGACTTTTGTTTGTGAAGGGAATGCACCTCCTGTTCTAAACAGATGCGTCTATGTTCGCGCGATTCATTCGTGATCCAGCTTTACTTACAGTAAAGTATAAGTATAAGTGAGTATAAGGTTTTTTTTAATGAATTTTTGCAATCGCCTTTCCTAATAATGTGCTAGTTAGCAAGTTTCATGGCTAAATGCAGCTAAAGTAAACAGGCTTGTCACTCCACAGAGAGAAGAAAGGGGTGGGGCGGAGCGAGCAGAGCTCATTAACATTTAAAAAAACATTGACCAGAAAAGGTTGATTTTTGCAGAGCTGATTTTGGCAAGGTAAAAAAATGAGTTTTTTTACACGACCATTAAAAAGTTTTAAGAAAAGCATGTTATAGACTTTTCATAAAGACCCTAATGAATCATATCAACTTGTGGAAAATGGACTTTCCGGTGACCCCTTTAACACCATTATATTGTCTATTCAGACTGATTTGAGAAACGCGCACAAATACAAGAGGCAGGATTTATTGCATGAACCAATCACAGCTGATCATGACTAGTCATATCCAATCATATCGCGATGGAGACATTAGCTGTGTTTCCATCACCCTGTTTTTATGTGCATTTTGAAGTATCCCATCAAAAACGAATGATGGAAACGCCACATTTCTAAAAAAAAATCCCTTAATTCGCAAAAAAGTTTTTAAGCTCGCTTGAGGTGGTTTTTGACTTGTGTGAAAAAGGGTTAATGTGAATAATGAGAGAAATGCATTTGCAGAATAAATTCCTCCATATGCATCCAAATAGTCATGTGACTTTGTGCTAAAGAACGGCAAAACCCATCTAACCAGTGGACCGATCTCATTCCACAGCATCTCAAATGTTGTTATGGCCATTCTGAAAAGCCTGAGCAAAGTCTTTCGTCAAAGTATTTCTGCATAATTTCCTCCCAAAGCTCGCTTGCCTCTTTTGAGGAAACGCCACTGCTCTATATGTAGATTTAAGGTGTGTTATATTATATTATATTAAATTATATTATAAATCAGTGTTTCTGCAATTCCTCAAATTGTCACTCTCCCAACATCACAATTTGGTGCGTCGTCAGTGTTTCAGTTCAATGTTTCCCACTTGTAAATAAGACTTTGCTTGGTCGTGTGCTCATACCTTGTAATTCCGATATTTCCAACTCCACTTGAAGGGCACACTATGACCACGTACACACACTAGCTAGATTGTACTCCTTAATCGTGCTCTGTACACACATAGTTCACTGAACTATGGGAGTGACAACCGCATTCGACAACCAAATTAACTCCAGAAAAATACAGGTAGTGACAACTGCATTTAGAAATTCTATGCAATGTTTACGGAACTGAACTGAACAGCTAGTTGTTAATGATGTATTTAAAAATGCATCAGAAATGTGTGTTCTTCTGTATGTGAGATGCAAGAAAATAAGTGAAAGAAGTCTTAACCTGTGGTAAAGTATTAGTGTTGCCAGATATTCATAGAAAAAAAAACAACAAACAAGGACAAGCACAAAAAACTCTAAAATACCAAATCAAATTCTTTGTTTTACCAAAAAAATCATATAGCTCATATCCACAAAAGACCACTTTATTAATTCCATCTTTATGAGGTAAAACCAACAGCCCTAAAAGTGCATGTAAATATGAGGACATGGCAACACTGCAAGACAGCACTCTCTAAAGCAGCCTCCCAAGCATAAACAAAACACAGCATGTCTATCAGCGGTAATTTAGTTAAAATCGACGGACAAAAAGAGTCTTTAGCCAAAAAATGGCAGATACCAAATGACCAAATTCTTATTCACTCCTGCAATTTGCCAAAATGTTGCTATGGTTACAAATACGGGAGTGACTGCTGTTCTGTACACACATGAAACAATAATTTATGGGACTCGCTCTTGCATTTAAATTTTGCAGAAAACTTGCATAGTACGTAGCATTTTACACTTATAGTATGTACAGTAGTTAAATTGAAAAGGATGTTGGACCAGTGAGAAAATGTGAACAAAACGTGTCGCTGCTGATTAGGACACGGTGTCTGCCCCCATCTTTGAACGTGCTGTATCTTTATTTCCTCTCTCACCACCTTTTTTGTAAGTTCAGCGTGCAAATACATTGTTTGTGACCTTTCTGTCACTATCTTTGGCTTCTATATAATTGGACCCATTATGTTAATCAGCTCTCCTAGAATCATCCTCTTGTTACTGTAGACCCCACTACCCATTAAATGATTTGTTAATGATCTCCTAATTGGTTAGGGCTATAATAATTAAGGATAATACCAGGGCTTGGCGTAGCCTCTTTAGGGACTTATGTATAATGAGTCTTGACGCATTGACAAAAGACAAAGGCTCTTCTAAATCCCCTATAGAAATGTTTCTGGTATAGAGAGACGGTTCCTGAGAGATGTCGGAAAAAAATTGGGCGGCAATTTGCTTTTTGAGGCATTTCATAAATGTCAGATGCTGAATTGTTGGGAGACGCTTCAATAGGATGCTGCGGCTCCCTTGTGTTTCAGCCTAGTGAGCAATCTAAATGTCCATCAATTGAAAAATCACCATCCTCCTGAATCCAGAGCTCGGAGAAACATCTAAAGTGTTTCAAATTGAATATAGGCAGAGCGAATCTGAGTGGCACTTGCTTATTACAGCTCCATGCCTGTGTGCTTGTATTCACTTTGGCTGAAACATTTGGAAAGAGGCGAGAAGCCATTTATGCTGTTTCTAAGACAATTAACATGTAAATTAGAGAGTGGTTCAAAATAGGAGACAAAGAGTCCTCTCGTCAGTCCATAACAAACCCTCCTCATGCAACATCTCCGCAGACCCCAGTCGCCTGCCGATTGCTGAAGCCAGACGTGGGTCTGTCGTGCCTGCCGGGGCCTGAATTTGAGCTCAGAACTCCTCGTTCTGCAGGTGGTTGCATAAAAACAGGAAGTCTTTGATGTTTAACAAACAAGATCAGATAGGATAAGATAAGATAAGATTAAATTGGTTAGAGCAGAGCTGTACACCCTGCTAGCAGCACAGAGGAAGTACCTACAAAAGCATTGCCTTGTACACTGCAGTGAGCCCATTTCATGCTTTTGAAATGAAATGTAATGAAACATGTTAGCGATGTATGTGTTGCATGGCCATGCATAGGCAATTCTGAATAGTGAAAGATGCTGTTTAGAACCAGATGGTGTAGTTACAGCATCTACCAGCAGGGCAGTGCTAACCAGCCAAACCATAAGCCCTTGGATTTAGTGCATTATCTCATTAGTAAGGTCCTCAATTACCTAAATGGCAGTGAGACATCTAAAAAATAGCCCCCAAGAGCTGAATTGAGAAACACTAGTAAGGAAGATGTTTCCTGCCATTACTGACTCATAAAAAGGCGATTATAGTGTCCCACATGAACATTGTGGTTGATGCCACACAGCAAACTCACATTAGTGGAGGCTACCAAATAAATGACAGGCAAGCATCCATAGACTTTTTTCCAATTTGTATACTTGTAATAAAAGTATGTACTTCACTGCTAATGAAAAAGTATGTAATTTTGAATATGTAGCAGCAACATTAGGGGCCATATCATCGGGTGCGACGCAAATGTTTTTTTGCTAGTTTCAGTCCTATGCAGTTATCATTTTCATATTCAGCGGCATGTTGTTTAAATAGCAAATGCACTTAGGCCTATCTCTTTGCCCATGATCATGTTGGTCTAAAAACGAAACCTGGTCTACAGTCAATGGCGCAATATTTTTTTAAATTTATTTTAAGAGCGCATTAGTAATGTGCGCCTATAGGCAAGTGCACAATGCACGTACCCAGCTAACAAAAATGTGTTCCAATAACGTTTTGATAACATTCCCACTTAGTTATGACAACGTTATTTCTGAATGTTTTGTAAACGTTCAAACGTTCAAACTATCAACTTAGTTGATAAAATAATTTGTTACCCGGCTGTCTTAAAATTTTAAGTTCAGTCAACTCAAAAAAAGTTTAGTCAACTTGAAATGTTAATTTGTACTAAGTGACAGCTTAGATATTTGAGTTTATTCAACTTAAAATTTTAAGGCAGCTGGGTAACTTACCCCGCTTTTAAGTTTAACAAACCACATTTTTTGTTAAGTCACATTTTAAGTTGACTGAACTTATTTGAGTTGACTGAACTTAAAATTTTAAGGCAGCAGGGTAACAAATTATTTTAAGCTGACTGCAAATTGTTTTTGTTTACAGTGCAGTTTTTTTAATGTTTGAGGAAATGTTCAGAACGTCCAGTTTTTTAATGTTTGAGGAACATTTTTTTGAACGTGAACGTGCCAGGAACATCCCAATCTGCCGTTGTCATAACGTTATGAAAACCTTATATTTGAATGTACAGATAACATCAAAAAAAGGTTCTGAGAATGTTGTTTTGAGACTGTTTTCTCTTACCATTACGAGAACCTCAGTCGTGTGCAAATAACATAAAAACGTTCAGAGAATGTTGTTCTAAGACAGTTTTCTCTTACCATTATGAGAACCTCAGTCATGCACAAATAACATTAAAAAAATGTTCCAAGAATGTTGATCTAAGATCGTTTTTTCTTTCCTTTAGACCATGTGCTTAGATCTTTAAAATAGGGCCCTAGATGTATTCAGATGCTCATGTCAAAAAATTATTTTTTTACACCGTTGAGTACTATTTAATACTGTTTGAACTTGCTTGTGTGTATTAGCATCTAGCTAAATTTGTTACTACTGTAGCAGCTTTGAACTTGGTTTCTGTAACTGAAAAAAAAAAAAAAAAAAAAAACATTACAGAACTTAATTTTTTTGCACTCTTTTGCTGGAATACACTACATGATTTTTGCCCGGTTTTTGCCCCAATTTACAGTCCGAACAAGTTAGTTGCTGAAAGTCAGAGCCAGTCTGCAGATTTGAGTGGACAGATTTCATTGAAAATTACATAGTGTATGATGGTCAGAGACTCAGATTCCATGCAGTCAGAGGATATCAAACATGTTGATATTCTGAGCCAATTTTAAAACGCATGTTGTTTTCTTTTGTCACGTGTCTCCTACTGTCTCCTAACATTCCAGGATTTTTCTCCATATAGTGGATTTCAATGGGAGGCAATGGGTTGAAGGCCCAAATTGCAGTTTTAATGCAGCTTCAAAGGTCTCTACATGATCCTAGCTAAGTAATAAGGGTCTTATCTAGCGGAATGATCGGTCAATTTCTAAAAAAAAAAAAAATAATTCTATACTTTCAACCACAAATGCTTGTCTTGCACTATTTCAGCTTCACACATTATGTAGTCATGTTGCAAAGATCACACGTGACGTAGGCAGAACTTGCAAAGAAAGTCAAAACAATGATGTCAGATGATTTTGATTCTCTACTGTAACCTTATGAACCGGATTACACAGACGAAGAACTAACAATGCATGACCTTTCCAACCTGATTAAGTAACGTGTGAAGTTGCTGCGGATCGCAGATCTAGTGCAAGATGAGCATTTGTGGTTAAAAAGTATGACAATTTTTATGTTTTTAGAAAATGACTGATCGTTTCGCTAGGCAAGACCCTTATTCCTCAGCTGGGATCATGTAGAGCCCTTTAAAGCTGCATTGAAACTGCAATTTGGACCTTCAGCCCACTAGCCACCATTGAAGTCCACTATATGGAGAAAAATCCTGACATGTTTTCCTCAAAACCCTTTTTTTCCCGATTGAAGAAAGAAAGACATTAACATCTTAGATGATATGGGGGTGGGTAAATTATCAGGACATTTTTATGCTGGAAGTGAACCAATCCTTCAAGTTATTTGTGTGACAACACAGTAGTGAACATTCTTGATCAAACATTTGCTACCAAAAAGTTTGGTTTGGTTTTTGATGTTTTTAGAATTCTCTTGTTTGATCAAAAATACAGTAATACAGTATATTTAAAAGTGTAATTTATTCCTGTGATGACAAAGCTGAATTTTCAGCAGCCATTACTCCAGGCTTCAGTGTCACGTGATCCTTCCGAAATCATTCTAATATGCTAATTTAGTGCTCAAGAAACATTTATTACTATAATCAATGTTGAAAACACTTGTGCTGCTTAATGTTTGTGGAAGCCAAGATAATTCTTTTGATAAATTGAATCCATCCTTGCTGAATAATACAAAAAAATCTTAAATTTGGCATACTATTGTAATCATACTACTGTATAATGTGGGATGCACCATACTGTTTAGGAACACAAGTCTGTGATATTTAACAAACAAGATAAGATGCAATTAGCTGGGAGAGAGTTTTATACCCCGCTAGCAGCAGGGAGGAGGAACATGCAAAAGCGCTCCCTTGTTCACCGAATCAAAGCTGTAGGGGTCTCATGAAAGAGATGAAATATTTATAACGTACTATTTTTAATAGTATGCAAAATGAGCCACAGTTCAGTTGCATGCAACTTTCTAGCAGTACACAGTTCATTCTTGATTGTGATGTGGCTTGGATCACACCCTCTAATGTTCATACAGCTGATGAGGACACACTAGTGAAACTTTAGAAAGTGTTTCATTTAAGGGCTCTTGACCAAGTCCTCATGCAATATTCAAAGGCATGTTTGTAGCCTGCTGCAATCAGTGTTTTTAATTATATGTTTCTGTGCACAACAAAATCTCAAGGTGAAGAAGGGAAACTGTAGTCTGTATAAACACACTGTGTGTATTCCTCATTTTTTGCTTCATAGCTGATGTTTTTGTGTACAGGTGTGCTGTGGAACTTGTCCTCATGCGATGCTCTGAAGATGCCCATAATTCAGGACGCTCTGGCAGTGCTGACCAACACAGTCATTATTCCTCACTCGGGTTGGGACACCTCGCCCCACCAGGACGACCGCAAGCTGCACCTGCATTCCTCACAGGTGCTCCGCAATGCTACCGGGTGCCTCAGGTACAGCTCCTAATTAATGTCAATCCAAGTTTTTTTATTTTTCAGCATCTGTTGTTTTTCATTGCTCATCACTTTAAAGGACCTGTAGTTGTCTGTTGTTGGTCCTAAGAGGCGTAATCTTCACCTAGAAGCAATTCATTGTTTTATTAGGTGATTATTCAAATAAGAATTATGCAGATATTATGTTAATGCCTTAGAGTTTCCATCTTTCAAAGCGACATGATATGATGAATTTGTTCGCTTTCAGAAATGTCACCGTATATTGGGGTCTCAGCGGGCAAAAGTACACGGCTGGATAATGGCTCTCTGCTTCTGTGTGTCAACCAAACACATTTGCGAATTAGCTTTGAGGCTTTTCCAGGAGCCCTTCACTGATAACTTAAGTTAATTGATTTGAATAAATAGATTCAGTTGCATTTGATGAATTTGGCTGGTCTCAGACTCTGTGCACAAAACCATTTTGTGATGGAGCTTGTTTTGCCACTTTAGTAGGATTATGTTCTGCCCAGTATTGGTCGGATTCAACAATGGGATTCTGTAGCTCTGGAATAGTATTAAGCACTGTGATTGTGCACCTGGTGGCATGCCAAAACCTTTCCCTTGCCTAAATCTCCTTTAGACCCCAAAGCAATTATGTTGCCTATTCATTATCAAATATATATGGTAACATTGTTTTAGCTTTTTTTTAAAGGGTATTTGACTTTTTTTGCATGTTTGCTTTGTGTCTGTACTTCTGCCTTCGTCACACGTGACCTTTCCAACGTGACTATGTAATGCATAACTACGTAAAGTCGTGGATGCAGAGCTAGTGCAAGATGAGCATTTGTGGTTAAAAAGTAAAGAAATGTTTATTTTTTTTAGAAAATGGCTGGTCATTTCGCTAGATAAGACCTTTATTCTTTGGTTGGGATCATGTAGAGCCCTTTGAAGCTGCATTGAAACTGCAATTTGGACCTTTCAACCCACTGATCCCCACTGAAGTCCACTAAATGGAGAAAAATCCTGGAATGTTTTCCTCTACAGACTAGAACAAAACTAGAACAAAATATGACGTGATTGACTTTTTAATTAGGCATTAAAAACAGGTACCTTTGGAGTCTTTAGACTTAAATGAGGTCGGATTTGGCACGACACAGGCATGGGAAAACCTTTGGCGTAGTGTCAAATCTTTATGTATCTGGGAAGTCCACTATGTGCGGTCTAAAAAGCCTCTAATACGTTTAACTGCTGTATGTTGTGGTTTTGTCATTTTCATGTGATGAAGGTTGATGCATCATGCATAAGTGATGATCACATTATATGCACATATTCAGGCTTTTTCATCATAATGTTTTGATATTTTGAATTTTAATATCACATTTTTCAGTTTCTAGTTTTTGCTGACTAGATGGAAAGGTGTATTTTGGAGCTATTACAAGTTCGCTCGAAACATCAAGAAATCTGCAGCCACTTTCGGAGCTCGGAAACTTTTTACTTTCAAACTCATTTCGATATTAACAGCACTTTACATTTATAGCACATACTATATGCACATACCCTCCTCTCTCCCCCTGCGCATCAGCTTTCAGGTTTGAAGCGGCAGGATTGTAGAAAGTGCTGAGTCACTCTTGGATGGCTGGACTAAGCTCCCTACGCCCAGCGTGATAATTAATCCTCTTCATGGATGGCTGAGGAACTAGAAGTCTGATTGAATATTTAATGGTTGGACACAGTTGCCACACCACCTGCAGCTGCCTGAGACACACAGATCTCTTAGAAGCTTCTTGGAGAGCGAGAGAGAGAGAGACGACAGGATGTGGTCTTTGATTTCTCACAGGCACCTTCGAATAAGGCCCTGCTCAGATCAGACTTCCTGATTCAGGTCTCCTGAGGCTCCAGCTCTTGGGATTCTGAGCTTGTTGCTTTGAGGCATGTTGCTGGTGATTCATAAAGCTGATGTTTGGAATTTTTCGACGTTAAAAAACTTTTGCAGAGTTGACTTCTTGAAGAGTATAAAAACACTGCTATCCATACATTGCTCTTAGAGTAGAAAAGTGAGTTACTACTCATTTCCATGAAAAGCTTATTGATGTTGAAGACCATCTGCCCTTTGGTTGGTTAAATATTGATTTAGAAGCTCAGAACTGCCAAAACGTAATCAATGGAGTCGATAATACAACATGCGTGACATTGTGTGAATGTGTTCTCTACAGGAATGTGAGCTCAGCCGGAGAAGAGGCCCGCCGCAGGATGAGAGAGTGTGAGGGGCTGACTGATGCGCTGCTCTATGTCATCCAGACAGCCCTGGGCACCAGTGAGATCGACAGCAAGGTTTGACCTTTCCCTCCTCTGCCTTTCTACCAAAGTGTATGCATTCAGCGGAGCGCCACCGAGAATTCGAGCAGGTTTAGTTGTGCAGTTTTTGCTCCCTGGCCATTTCGGTGCAGAACTAGAGCACTTCTCTACTGCTAAATGTTAGATGAGAGTGAAGACGCATTGCAAAACAGACAAAAACTCCTCAGCCGAAAAAGCCAATTCTGCTAAAAAAAAAAACCCTGTCTGAACCATCTTAGTCTCAGACGGCACGCCCACGGACCACCCACAGTCCGTTCGCTCACAGTCTGATGAATACTGCGCATAACAATAAAAATCACCCTTGATCTGGTGTGCATTACCCAAAAGCACTGTTAGCCATCTATGGACACAAGTTACCAAAGTAGTTCAGTGATTCAGAGTTTCCTAAATCTGTAGTTGCAATAAACATTTGCACACAACATCACATAGTTGATTTGTAGTTAGAAGCAGAGTTTCTTGTTAGTAAGGCATGTAGATGTGAATAAATTATGCTCTGAATTAAATAAACAAGCGAACAGGCACTTTAGTCTACATCTTTCATATTATATAAATACACATTTCATTGTACAAATTTTAGTTTGTCAAAAGTGTTTTTGAAAGGGTGAGGATGTGCTCTGGTATTTCGGAGGAACATTGGAGTATGACGTAAGAGGGAACTTGTGATCGAATCCAACATCTGTAGATAAAGCAAAACAGTGGAGAACGAAGACAGTGAAGTAGTCCTCAGGTGCTGTGCTAGTTGTTTACATAGTATGGAATAAAATCCAGTAGAGGTCAAAAGTTTACATACACCTTGCAGAATCTGCAAAATGTTAATATTTGACCAAAATAAGAGGGATAATACAAAATGCATGTTATTTTTTATTTATTACTGACCTGAATAGGATATTTTACATAAAGGACATTTACATATAGTCCACAAGAGAAAATGTATACAATGACTCAGTTCAAAAGTTTCTTAATACTGTGTTGTTACCTGAATGATCCAGAGCTGTGATAGTTGTTCATGAGTCTCTTTTTAAACTCCTGCTGTTCTTCAGAAAAGTCATTCAGGTCCCACAATTTCTTTGGTTTTCTTTGGCATCTTTTGCATATTTGAACCCTTTTCAACAATGACTGTATGATTTTGAGATCCATCTTTTCACACTGAGGACAACTGAGGGACTCGTATGCAACTATTACAGAAGGTTCAAACGCTCACTGATGCTCCAGAAGGAAAAACAATGCATTAAGAGCCAGGGGTGAAAACTTTTGAACAGAATGAAGATGTGTACATTTTTCTTCTTTTGCCTAAATATCATATGAAGATTTCAGATGCAAAACCAGCTAAATCCATCTGATGTCTTTCTTTTAAAAATGCATTTTTATCAGGCTCGGATGTATGGGTTTCTATGTAAGTACCAGTACTTCTGATTGGGCTGAGGCTGGTATTTTAGCGAGTTTGAAGAAAAAGTATTTGAGGGACAAATAATGTGTCAAGAGCATTCACTCAGTATCATTATCTCATTTTTGATCAAGATGGCTTTTACCTGGTTTTGCATCTGAAATCTTCATAAATGTTTTTATTTAGTACTGCCCTTCAGAAGCTACAGAAGATACTTACATGTTTCCCAGAAGACAAAATAAGTTAAATTTACCCTAATCTTCAAATTCAAAAAGTTTTCACCCCCAGCTCTTAATGCATCATGTTTCCTTCTGGAGCATCAGTGAGTGTCTGAACCTTCTGTAATAGTTGCATATGAGTCCCTCAGTTGTCCTCAGTGTGTAAAGATGGATCTCAAAATCATACAGTCTGCTGGAAAAAGTTCAAATAAACAAAAATGCTGAAAAATCAAAGAATTTGTGGGACCTGAAGGATTTTTCTGCAGAACAGCAGGCAGTTTAACTGTTCAGGACAAACAAGGGACTCATGAACAACTACCACTAAACAAAAAAACACAGCTGTGGATCATTCAGATAACAACACAGTATTAAGAGTGTGTAAACTTTTGAACGGGGTCATTATTTTCTCTTGTGGACTATATGTGAACAAGATCCCTCTTATTTTGGTAAACATTTAGCAGATTGTGCAAGGTGTATGTAAACTTTTGACCTCAACTGTATATTTCATTCCATGCTGTGGAATGACTCCCGTCAACTGTTAGGTTACCAGCATTCTTCAAATCATCTTCATTTATGCACAACAGAAAAAAGAAATCCCTAGCATTTTCCAAAACCATCTTGTATGTTTTAAAACTGGTCCAAAGCAGTAGTTTATTTTATTTTTCCATCAGGGACAACAGACATTGCATTAGACAGGCAGTTTAGGTTTTGTTTTGTCTCCTCTAATTGCTTTTACCACCAACAATGTTGTAAAAAAACAACTGCTCTTCATAAATGCGGTCGCTTTTATGAGAGCTTTATGGTAATTACACAGATAAAGTCATGCAGTGACACACCTCTTTATATTGAGTCAGGTTTTGTTTGATTTTCGAGGGGTCTCTGTTACTGGCGTAATACTTTGTGAGAACAAGTTTAAATGAGGGGGAAAAAAGAGCGTCACACTTTAATCCCTCTGAAAGCATTTACAAGATCAAAGTCGTCCTCTTTGTTTTTCCTGCCTCACTGCTCATCACAATAGGATTAGTTCTCCAGCTCTCCACTGGAGTCCGTCCAGAGGACTAATCTAACAAGAGACTATTAAGAGTTCAGAGCACAATAATGCACAGCCTTCTCAAAGAGGACAGATTGTCTCACAAATACAAAAAGACAGTTTGATATTTACTGTGTCAAATAAAGTCAAACTTCTAGAGGTGTGTTACGCATCGCATTTGTAGGTGTTTCCGCGTTTTGTGTTTTTCGTAATCTAAAAACATGTTTTCTTCCCCAAAACGCGCTCCCTTCTAGACCATCGAGAACTGCGTGTGCATCCTGCGGAACCTGTCGTACAGGTTGGCGGCAGAGACGTCTCAGGGGCAGCAGATGGGATCGGAGGAGCTGGACGGGGTTCTGTGCACCGATGCCAGCGGGAAGGATGCGGAGAGCTCCGGCTGCTGGGGCAAGAAGAAAAAGGAAAAGAAGAGCCACGATCAGGTGGGCCGGGGGTTTTTATCCCTGCAGCTGCTGGCAATTAGCATCACTTAGCAGCATTCGCGTGCGGGTCGCCTGCGTCGACACTCGTCCTCCTCCAGTGGATAATTACGTATTTTCCAGGCTGATTTCATTTAGTTTCTGAAAACAGATGAAGATAAGGGCATCGGGAGTGTTTGTTCAGCATTTGCATGGCATGAATAGCGAGGTAAAAGGTGGCATTACTTTGCATTGTGGCTTTTAAATAACTAAATTGTCTGTGAGTCATCTGTTCCTTTAACAACGATGCAAATGCACATCTGGCTGTGCGACGGTTGAGTTTGCCCTGTCTATTCAATTACTCTGTATCCTAAACAACTACTGAGCTTTATCTTCAAATATTTCAATACCAAACAAAAAAATACCTTGTAATTCCAATGAATACTATGGGATTCTTCAAATTACCTCAGAGCGCCATGGAAATGCTATAGTATATGAATAATCATTCCGTTCTGTGAGGTGATCATCAGTGTGCATGCCACATTGGGCTGTTGTGCTCAACCAGGGAATATAAGTTCGAATCTGGCTTGTGACATTGCCCAGTCCTGTTTCCCCCTCTACTCACCATCATTTCCTGATGGCTCTGTACTGTGCTTATTAATAAAAGTGGCCAAAAATAAAATAGCATCTGGCACTTTCCATGAATAGGGTACAATTTTGTGTCCCATTACACATTGGCACAAGTCCCATGTTTTTTGTTGTGAAACCCCCTCCATCCTCTTTGAATTGTGATTGATTTTTGGCCTGTCCCATCTCCACTGTATCTAGCAATTTAAGCCATGCACTAGTGTCATAATTTTTGCTTTGTTGTAAAAAAAACATAGACCGTTTTTTCTCCCCTAAGAAATGTATACTTTTATTCAACAAAGGTGCATTAAATTGATTAAAAGTGACAGTAAAGACATTTATAATGTCATAAAAAATAACTGTTTTAAATAACGCTGTTCTTTTGAACTATTAATCATTTGAACTGTTTTCAACAGTGACAATGAAATGTTTTTGAGCACCAATTCAGCATATTAGAATGACTTCTGAAGGATCATGTGATGCTGAAGTAACAGCTTCTGTAAACTTCTAGAAACTTATGATTTTTTTGCTAGAAAATCACAGAAATCAGGGTTAAGTATCACATATATTGCTAACAAGGTTGCAAAACCACATAGAAAATAAATAGAAAATGAACTAAATCAAGGTTGATGATCTATATTGGATAAAGGTTGAGCAGCACCTTTGTC
This sequence comes from Labeo rohita, assembly GCF_022985175.1. Lineage (NCBI taxonomy): Eukaryota > Metazoa > Chordata > Actinopteri > Cypriniformes > Cyprinidae > Labeo > Labeo rohita. The sequence goes on along the minus strand of NC_066870.1, from coordinate 20,719,865 downwards.
TGTTCTGTTTTGTTTCAGGTCCTATTTTGTAACTTTGTAATATGTATCTTTTCTTAAAGGGATTGTTCACCCAAAAATGAAAATTCTGTCATTACCAGATGTGATGCAACAAGATTCCAGCAACAAGCAATTTGGGTGTCCACATTAGACGTGACACCGCAACGCTATAGAATCAGTCAAATATCACAGCTAATCAAAAGCCTGCGTGGGCGGGATCTTTCTGGAAGTGCACTGCACTCGCAACGAAATGTATACATTTATAATTTAATTCATAAATATTAAATGTGACCCTGAACCACAAAACCAATCATAAGGGTCAGTGTTTTGAAATTGAGATCTGAAAGCTGAATAAGTAAGTTTTCCATTGATGTATATTTTGTTAGGATAGGACAGTATTTAATTGAAAGTTTTGATATATTTAGGGTAGGACATTTACAAAATATCTTCATATAATATGGTCTTTACTTAATATCCTAATGATTTTTGGCATAAAAAAAATCAAAAAAGTCGAAAAATCGATCATTTTGACCCACTGTATTGTTGGTTATTGCTACAAATATACCTGTGCTACTTATGACTGGTTTTGTGGTCCGGCGTCACAAATCTTTTTAAGATTATTAAATGTACATACTGAGTGACTGATACCATCTTTGTTATGGAATATGCTTGTTGGTTCGCATTGAGTTTTCAGGTTTAATGGACATCTTTGCTTTAATTTATTTTCAATATCTCTTGTTGCTTTCAGTATAGCTATAAGGTTACGCAAAATGATATTCAAACTCACATTTGACATGTTTAACTTGGAATAAAGCACACATTCATTACCTGAGACTATCACTCTCATATAGTTTATATGTTGTTGTTCTAGCTGCGATGTCGCGGGAATAAACCATTTCTAAAATAGAAATTCCGTGTCGCCACTGTGGACAAAAATTCCAAGATACCTTTTATTGTGTCGCAGCGTAGCATTGCGTGTATTTAGGGCACAGTGTAAGACTTTTGTTTATCGTCAGAACACAAATTAAGATATTTTTGATGAAATCCGAGAGCTTTCTGATCCTGTGTGGACTGCAACGCAACTACCACGTTCAAGGCCCAGAAAGGTAGTAAGAACATTGTTAAAATAGTCAATGTGACATCAATGGTTCAACCTTAATTTTATGAAGCTACAAAGAATACTTTTTGTATGCAAAGAAAACAAAAATCATGACTTTATTTCACAATTTATTTTCACAATTTCACACATGCAACATGGTACTCTCATAATTGCGTGTTGAAAACTGACACGTAAATGAAGAAATTGTTGAATAAAGTTATTTTTGTTTTCTTTGTGCAAAAAAAAAGTATTCTCATAGCTTCATAATATTATGGTTGATGTCACATGGATTTTTTTAACAATGTTCTTACTACCTTTCTGGGCCTTGAACGTGATAGTTGCGTTGCTGTCTATGCAGGGTTAGAAAGCTGTCAGATTTCATGAAAAAATCTTAATTTGTGTTCTGAAGATGAACGAAGATCTTATGGGTTTATTAAGGTCTAACTTTCATTTTTAGGTGAACTATCCCTTTAATAGTTACACTGTGTAATAACGCTCACTCATTCTGTTTTTAGTGGGATGGTGTTGGGCCTTTCCCAGACTCTAGTGATCCTCCGAAGGGACTGCAGATGCTGTGGCACCCGTCCATAGTAAAACCATACCTCACTCTACTGTCTGAGTGCTCGAACCCGGACACGCTGGAGGGAGCGGCTGGGGCTCTACAGAACCTGGCAGCGGGTAGCTGGAAGGTAGGCCCCACCTTAAAACCTGTGAGTAACCCTGCACCCAAAGAGCCTCGAACCAAACAAACTGGCTCTGGCACCCATCACCATTATGACTGACACACATACACATTCATACTTTAGTTTTGGCTGTCAAGTTCATGGAGTTCTACAAACAGCAAACAGATGTCTAACACAAACTTGGAGAACGTAGTGAACTTTATATTGAGAACAAAGTCATGTAATATAGCTGATGGGTTCAGACTTCATCTTCAAATAGATGCAATGCAGAAAAGAGCTGAATTCTTACGCAAAGCCTTCAAAGCAACTCAGATATTCTGTCAAATTTTGCAAAATCTTCAAAATCTTCTGTTGTCCTCATTTTCTGCTCATTCTTTACAGAAAAGTGAAACAAACAACAGTGTTGACACCAAAATTCTCATTCCAACACCTCTGCTTTTGTTCATTTGATGTATTGATAATCATTTTGCGCGACGCTTTTGTCCGTTTCCTGTGCCTGTAGTGGTCGGTGTACATCCGTGCTGCCGTTCGGAAAGAAAAAGGTCTGCCCATTCTGGTGGAGTTGCTGAGAATAGACAATGACCGGGTGGTGTGCGCTGTGGCCACAGCTCTCCGAAACATGGCCCTTGATGTCAGGAACAAGGAGCTCATAGGTAAGTTTGGGACACGGAAGTGTGTTTGCCTCGAGCTAACATTTTCTCTTTGACTCCAGCAGAGTCGAATGCCGCAGAGGTACGTGTACCTTTAAATTACTTGCAAGGCAGAGGCCTTTCAAGATCTATTTCCTTTTGTGTGCGAGCGTGTGTATTTGTTATGTGTGTATCGAAGAGGGCATCTGTGTAGCATTTCTAGTCAGGTATTGCAGTGAGGCGAGGTGGCATTGTTTGAAAGGCTGCTCACGACACTAACAGACTATTGATCTTTTTAATAGTTTGTGTATTCTGATGGGCCCCCTTGTCTCCATGGCAACCGCTCGCACTCTTTCAGTCTAGTCTTGGCCCTGCGTGAGTTCGAAGGCGTGTGAATTTCTTTTGGAATATAGGGCAAAAGGAACGGCGTATAAAACTGTACAAATGTCGAGACGGCAGCACCCTTGGAATACTGATCCTGCGGACTCATTTCAGATAGAGCTGTTCAAATGTCCTTTATTATTTAAGGAAATCAGTGATGAAGTGAGCAAAGCTGCAAGTGCTCATGGGAACCTTTCTTTCATGTAACTTCAATGCGTACCGGTTGAAAGCAGTTTTGTAGCGGAGAGAGAATTAGCTCCCTGGTGGGAACGGGTCTTTCGTGGTCACGTTAAGTGTAATGGAGCTGCTGGGTAGAGATGTGGGTGTATTGGACGTTTTGGCATTTTCAGTTCTAGAGTTGTTGCAGCCTTGAGGTTTAGCACATTTAAAGAGCTCCGCGTGCCGATGGTAGAATCTGCATCCAAAATCTGCATCTCTGAAAAGGCCTCTGGTTGTCACACCTCCTCTTTGACTTTTCTGTTCCGTTTTTCTCATTCACGCAACCTGAAGGCAAGTATGCCATGAGGGATCTGGTCCATCGTCTACCGGGAGGCAACAATAACAACAGTACCGGCACCGGCGGCGCTAGCAAGAGCATGTCCGATGACACCATCACGGCGATCTGCTGCGCTCTGCATGAAGTCATCACTAAGAACATGGAGAACACCAAGGCTCTTCGTGACGCCGGCGGCATTGAGAAACTCATCGGCATCGCCCGCAGCAAAGGAGACAAGTTAGTGTCTTAGTATTCTGTAACATGGTCACAAGCAATTAGAGTGTGTAGACAAAACCCCATTTTACCCTGTTATATGCCGCAGAATTAGGCATATTTAAATGGAAAGCAAATTAGGAAGAGGACATGCAAGACCCTCCATTCATTACATCTCCTATTCTTTATTATGAAAAACTACTTAAGCAGTTCCACTGCAGCAGTTATAGCACACCACTGTTTAAAGGTTTAAAAAAAGAATTCTGTATTTTGTATTACATTTCCGTTTCTATTCATCAAAGAATCCTATGCCTGTTTCCGCCACTGAATAAACCTTATCTCACAGCAATTGTGAGTTATGAAGTCAGAATTGTGAGACATAAACTCACAATTCTGAGAACATATCAGCCTTTCTTTCCCACAAAATTTGACTTTGTAACTCGGAATTGCAAGTTTATATCTCACAATTCTAAAAAAAACTGCTGGAACTGGGTGGAAAAAAAAGGATTGCAAGATACAAACTCGCATTTGCAAGAAAAAAGTCACAATTATGAGTTTTTATCTCGCAATTCTGACTTAATTTCTTGCAAGTGTGAGTTTATATCACATAATTCTGAGAAAAAAGAAGAGTTGTGAGTTTATATCTAACAATTGACTTCATTTCTTGCAAATTTGTTTATACTATGCAATTCTAAGAAAAAAGTCAGAATTGAATTTATATCTCACAATTGATTTCATTTCTCACAATTGTGTTTATATCATGCAATTTAAGAAATAATTGAGTTTATATCACACAATTGTGAGTTTATATCACAATTATGACTCAAACTCACAATTGTGTTTATATCACAATTCTAAATAGTCACAATTCTGGGAAATAAACTCATCTCGCAACTGAATTCATTTCTCTCAATTGTAAGTTTGTATCGCAATTCTGAGAAAAAGTCAGAACTGTGAGTTTATATCTCACATTTGGCTTCATTTCGCCAAATTTTGAGTTCATATCACGCAACTCTAAGGAATAAAGTCAGAATTGTAAGTTTATATCTTACAATTGTGAGTTTATGTCACGCAATTCTAAGAAAAAAGTCAGAATTGTAAGTTTATATCTCGCAATTCTGACTTTATAACTCACAACTACAAGTCTATATCGAATTGGAGAAAAAAAATAGTCGGAACTATGAGATAAAAAGTCGCAATAATCTTATTTATTTTGTATTCAGTTGCGGAAACAGGCTTTCATGATTTCAACAAAAATACTAGAATGATTTCTGAAGGATGATGTGACACTGAAGACTGGGTGTAATGACTACTGAAAATTCAGCTTTGCCATCACTGCAAAAACTTATAAGATATATTGAAATTGAAAATAAATTTTTTTAATTATAGTTGTATTTCACAATATTATAGTTTACTGTATTTTTGATCAAGTAAATGCTATGGTGAGCATAAAAGACTTTCAAAAACATTTTGGAACTTTTGAATGGTATAAATAAAATAGTATAAATTCATATTTAGAGAGATAACCAACTCATCTCGGCATCATTTACTACTGATGTTAAAGTTTTATGGTTCCCATTAGAGTTTATTTTGCACATTAGAATTTATCACCATTAGAGAAATCTATGCACAGTTTGAGCTGAACTAGAATGAATTTTTACTGAGATATTTACAGTCCATGTCTACAAACACTGTTTGTTTATACAGTTGAGAAAGTACTTTCTATAAAGTTTCTGTATTGTACCACAGGGTTTTATTTAGTTTGCACTCTTTGCAAAATATTATGAAGCAATCCGTTATATTAGCAATACCAGAAATGGATTGTAAACTGAACATTCACTATTTATATTGCTTGTATTATTGAAGATAGGGCAGTGTGTTGTATCCATTTCCTTTTCTACATTTCCCTACAGACACACACCGAAGGTAGTGAAAGCAGCATCTCAAGTCCTAAACAGCATGTGGCAGTACAGAGATTTGCGAAGCCTCTATAAAAAGGTAATAAATTCAGAAGACCTCGCTGTTCTCACATCTATTACATTTGCACCTATATACTTTTAAATGGGCATCAGTGGAGTCAGATGCTTTTTCCTGCCAAGTGCTACAGAGTCGACCGGCAGGTGTTAACCGACCATTCTGACCCTTTGGTTTATCTAATCCAAGTTTTTTAAAGGAACTCGATTTCAAATGCATGAAAATCTGTTTTTATCTTTTTGTGTCTGTCATATAGCCAGAACATCTTGATGAGTGAAGTTTCAGGATGAACAGATGATCATGCTCCTCTTATTTTTATGACAGGACGGTTATTCTCAGTATCACTTTGTTGGCTCTTCATCTACAATTGAGAGAGACAGACAACGACCTTATTCCTCCTCTCGCACTCCATCCATCTCTCCTGTGCGGACTTCGCCCAATAATCGATCAGGTGAGAGCCTCCATTTTGACAACAAGTGATATCATTGACATTTGCTTTGCACTCTATCATCAACATCTTTATATCCCTAGGAGTAGATTACAGGATTAAAAAAGTAGTTGAAATGTTCAAAATCAAGTTGCTTTAACACCTAGTCATCTAATTAGTCTGTATAATAGGATGGTTTAAGATGTGCATGAGGATGGAACAGACAAGAATACTCAAGGTGCTCAAAGAAGACATGAAAATGCACTAATTAAAGCATCTAAAACAAGTTGACCTCATTAATCAACCAGTCGGTTGTTGGAGAATTTGTGGAATAATTTCTAAAATTAATGGGAAAAGTTTGGCTTCTGTCGTTATGTGAACATAGAGGGAACACAGCTGTCAAGATGAGGGTACATCCTGATATTTGTCCATTTCCAACTGATGGGAGGACGGAGAATACAGTACTGTACTGTCAGTCAGGGAGCTGTGCGTATCCTAATTACACAGCACTACAGAAGAGTCTGTTCTGCTTAATTAACATGCTTTGTTTAGCAGGCACTGTTTGTTCTCTAGTTGTGTTTCAGATATCAAAGTTTATCTTAGTAGATTCTGCTTTTGCACTCGTTTTAGTTTTGCATTAATAGTGCTGTGTCATCTCCAGTCTGTGGTAAATCTTTATTCAGAATTCTCATCATGTTTATTCAAATGTAGACTAGAGGCAACCTGAATATTAAATGCTCATTATGTCCTCACATATCATGGGACAAACAAAGAAGGGGCATGTTTTTTCTACCTGTCGCTTCGGAGGGTGTGGTGGGTGAACTGTCCCAATTGAGAATCTTACACATTTTTAAATTGTGCAAGCTGTAATTTCTTGGGGATATGAAAATCAGTACATTTGCAAGTTAGATGACCATCTAGGGTAGATGGTATACCGGCCATGCTGAAAAGAGCTAAACTACAGAATCTGTCCTCCGATTCATTTACATAAAAAAAATGAAATGATGACATAAATCTCTTTCTTATGGAAGCCTGTATCTGCCACTGAATATAAAATAAAAAAAGGTAATTCTGATTTTTTATCTCACGTCAGTTGTTTACATCAATTCTGAGAACACAGGAGTCTTTTTCCCCCCTCAAATTAGGACTTCATACCTCATGTTTATCTCACAAAAATATTTGCAAGATACAAACTCGAATTTGCAAGTTTGTCTGTTTATGTCGTAATTCTGACTTAACACTCGCAATTGCAAGTTTATATCACGCAATTCTGAGAAAAAAAGTCAGAATTGTGAGTTTATATCTATTTATGTCACAATTCTGACTTATAACTCACAAGTGCAAGTTTATATAAAGCAATTCTGAGAAAAAAGAATTGTGAGTTTGTTTGTCGCAATTCTGACATTATAACTTGCAAGTGCGTTTATATCATGCAATTCTGAGAAAAAAAGTCAGAATTGTGAGTTTATATCTGTTTATGTTGCAATTCTGCCTTTGTATCTCGCAATAGTGAGTTCATATCTTGCAATTCTGACTTTATAACTCGCAAATGCAAGTTTATATCATGCAATTCTGACTTTATTATTTGCAATAGCTTGGAATTGCGGGTTTATATCTCACAATTCTGGGGAAAAAGGCAGAATTGCAAGTTTGTCTCAATAACCTTTATTTTTTATTCAGTGGCAGAAACGGGTGTAGTGAAAATGTTTTGTTGTAAAATAAGTTCATTATTGGGTGTATCTTCAGCTGTGAGCACTGAATGTCCCAAGAGTTTCATTACAATATTTCATTTTGCTTTTTGTCACATTAAAACTGTAAGCTTTTTAATATTATATTTTGATACTTTTCGGTAATCTTCTGTTATAAATGTTATTGTTTACCCTTGCTTTTGTTCGACTTTAAAACTAAATGGAAATTAATCATTTTTCATTAAAAAATAAATAAATAAAAATATGATAACCTAAACAAAGAGTGAAATAATTAAAAGCCATTTCAGTATTTACTGGTTGAAAATGATTGCAATTTTACTGAAAAAATGAATACAAAGTTTTGTCTTGAATCTCTGGATGGTGTAGACCAATAGGTTCAAACTCAGTCTGATATAATTACATCATCATTCACATGGTGCAGCTGATTGGTTTCTTTTCACATCAGCAGCCAATGAGCTTGCTGTAGCAGTTGCAGTGCACTTCAGAAACCCTCCCACAGCTCAACCTGTATAGTCTGCTACAGGGTGATTTCATGTATGTTACATATGCAGGTTATTTTTATATATGTATGTATCTGTTAATATAATATTTTACGTTAATCACCTTTATATAGGCTTTTATTAAGTGTTACCCTCTATAAATACTTGGATCTCACTTCCTGAAAGAAAATCTCTTATTTAAGCTAACCAAAGCCTTTCCAAAAACAAAGCTGCCAAGAAAGGTGAAATAAATTATTGCTGAAGGAACAAGTAAGAAGCCCAGACAAAACCAATCAATTACCTGACCAATTCCATTTAGCAATTAGGTGCAGGAGCACTGACACTTGTTTGCCTCAAAAGGCAACAAGAAAATTGCTTCATTACAGTAAATGAGTTTTTTATGTAAAATAAAAGATCCCTTGATGAAATGAGATCTTATTGTACTTTCAAATGTGTCAAGATACCGTCGCCTAAACAAACAGGCTGTTTTTTCCCCCCTCACTCATTATTGGTTGACTCGCTGTGTTTTTTAGCAAGTGCCCCCACCTCCCCTCGAGAAATGATGAGCTTGAAGGAGAGGAAGACAGACTATGAGTCAACTGGAACCAATTCTGGTTACCATGGAAACAAGGGCGAGCACACCTCCAGAAAAGACGCCATGGCAGGTAAGGCTGCCGTTCAGAGTCCTACAGCGGAAAGTGACTGACAGAGTCGGCAATGATTTCCAGACAATCCATCAAATATACCGTAAACAAAGGCGGTGAATTGCATGTTGGAATTGTAATTAGTAAAAGTAACAATGTAACAGGTGTATTCCATAGAAAAGTGTCTGATATCTCACCTTTGCTTTTTGGTGTGAAGTATTTTACCTCAACATAAGTCAAAAAGTGTAATTCATATATACACCTGTTTGAAGTCAACATTTTTTGTACCTATAGAAAAAGTCAAAGTACCCACCAGTCCTCTGAGAATCTTTATAATTCACTGTCTCACAGCTCAAATCTCCAGTGGAACATCTACACTCTTCAGAGGTGCTTACATGTCTCCTGGTGATGACATCAAGCATAACCAGGTGAGTTCAGCACAGATCACACAGAGCTGTAATGTGTAGCTCATACTGAAATGTAAAAAAATTCTGTATGCCATTATTACATTATTATTGTTTTTTATTTCTATTTTTTATACTTTCAAATATGTTTTTTTATTGTATTTTGTTTGCCAGTTGTTATCCATGAAGGTTGCGCACCATTAAACAGGTTACTGAGGTTTTTGGAAAAAATGTGGTTTTGCTTTGTTTCTTTTACTTTGTTTCATACATTTTAACTTTAAAATACAAGGCTATGAGTGGTTAACCCATGTTTTTAAAAAATGACAGTTCATCCAATTAATCTCAGTTCCTGTTTACGAAGAAAACTACAATGGTCTGGATGAAACTTGTTGTAGAATATATTTGATATTTATTAAGTATGTTTTTAACAACTCTTAGACGTTAAAGGCTAACATTAAGTAAAAATAGCATATTTTCTAAACAATAGATGTTCTATATATTATATATTCTATTTACAATGTAAAAATAGTAGGGCTGCCCTTGACTAAAGATTTTTCTGGTTGACTAGTAGTTGGTAATTTTAAGTGTTAATAAACCACATAAATCATAATAATGCCTTTAATTGCCTACATAGCCTAATGAGCACTCAAGCGCACACAAAAAGCTTACCACAGTGCACCGGCAGATATAATAATTATGAATGTGTCAAGGAAAAACGGCAAGGAGACTGCATTAACATTTTAATAATTTATTGATAAACTAGCGTTTTCTTTGATTTCGGCTTAAGAGATGAAGTTGGCGTCATTGACGCATTATCTCCGCAGCAGTGGATGCACCTGTATGCATGTTTCATACGGATTAAATAATCTGAGAATATTTATTTTCTATTTGAATTGGTTCATTTAAAAGTAGACATTTCACTCTCTATAGATATATTTTTCATGTCTGTAAGGCAAATATACATGGAGTTTCGAAGTTTCATGCTGAAGCTCACAGAGACAGACCTGTTTGCTTTATTTTACAAAAACACAACGTTTCGTTGTTATTCTGAGTGTACAGAAATAAACGTAGTGTCTTTAGAGATTTGAAAGATGTATTACTCTTATCTGTATAAAAAAAAAAATGACGAGTATTTTAAAAGCAAGTTGAGCGCACCGGCGCCTCCATCTGTTATGCAGTGAGCGCTCTACTTCTCAGTTTCCACACTCCCCACAAACACTTCAATAGCATGCATTTTCTAGGTTAACATTAGATTGAGCTGCCATGTAAAGTTGCTACTACATACATCTTTCAGATGAGAAGCAATATTTGAGGTCGATGAACGATGGGTGAGCGTTTGGATGTCCTGATCGATGTACTATATTACCACATAGAGCAGCCGTTAACTATTTGTCCGTCATGGATTGTGTGTCTTCGTTTCTTTCCTGTGGAATTTTTTTTTTCTGTGACTAAGCGACTAATAAAATTTAGGTTGACCAAGCCTCTTCTCGTCAACTAATGGTTAGTTGACTATTAGGGGGCAGCCCTAATAGCAATATCTTCTTTGCAATAATATGCTGCTTATACTACTTGGTGCAAGTGGCAGATATTTGCACTGCAGTATTGTAGTACATTATAAAACAGTATGCAATAATAATGCATTGAGTGTAAATTATTTTCATTAAAATTACTAAACTGATGCCACCTTATTAGGACAATAAAGCCTTCCCTACACCTACCCCTAACCCTAACCGATAGACACCTGTGAGGCACTTTATTTTTACACTTTTCGATTATTTCCATCATTTTATTGAAAAAAAAAATGCCTTTCTGATTTGATATGTGATGTGAAAAGGGAGAAGAACAAGTTTGGCTAAAGGTGGATTTGAACTCAGATTGATCGCGTCAAAAAGCCACTACTTCACGCTTTACCACCTACGCTACTAGAGCCGTTATTCAGCAGGCATCTTTTGTAATGTTGACTATCCCAATCACACGTTCCTGGGCAGAGTTAGTATAAATACCCTCTGCCAACAAATACATAGACACTCCATATATTAAATTAGTGAATTATATTAAAGTGCCCCTATTATGGATTTTTGAAAATGACCTTTCATGCAGTGTGTAACACAGCTCTAAGTGAATGAAAACATCCTGCAAAGTTTTAAATCTGAAAGTTATTGTCTTTCAAAAGAAAGAGTCGATTGGGTGTTTAGAACTGCATGCAGTAGACCAATCACAACAGATTAGTGTCACGCAAAGGAGAGGTTTGGATAAATGATTCCTTGAGCGAATCGTTTGGGAGTCATTGAGCAAATAAGGTAAAAATAAATGCATATTATAAGACAATAAAAGTGTTTTTTGACCTTGCATGCACGTCAACCTGTTGTTGGGGACTCGCAAAACCAAAATATGAACCTTTCATAATCTATAATGGGGCACTTTAATTGAAATATAAAACGATCCAGCGTATTATAATTTAAAATCATTTCTTCACATTTCTGGTTAGGCGTGGACGAAGTACTTGAGTCTTTTTGATGGCGCTGTGGGGGTCGATACACGTTGGGAAACACTGGTTTAGATGAAGTACCTTTTATATAACATACATTCATTGCCTTTTAACTTTATTACATGGAAAGCTCTTGATTTGAATTGTAAATTAGATTCTTAGTTTCTGAACATCCACATAACACATTTATGTGACTTCCCAAAGCAGCCCTCACGCTCTCTCATTGTTTTCGTCAGGTCTCCGCTCAAGGCAACCCTCCAGAGGCCTACCCTCCCTTCCAGACTCCCCCAGGAGCCAACTTCGAGGAGCCGTACTACGAGGACCAAGCGCATAAGCGCCCCCCACCCGCCGCCGACGGCACCATGCACCTGGGACTGAAGTCCACGGGGAACTACGTGGACTTTTATTCGGCATCCCGCCCATACAGTGAACTCAACTACGAGACGAGCCACTACCCTGCCTCGCCGGACTCCTGGGTGTAGAGGCACAGAGGCAGGCTGGAGGCTGGCCTACGGACACCATTACACAGAGACCAGCCCAGCATGTGCATGAACACTAGTAGACATCTCACACACGTAAACCTTCAGTTCGGTTCACTGCTCGCACCACAGTGGGCTGCCACTCGGCCGATGAGCGAGGTTAGGAAAGTGCTTGAAGAGAGAGGATTTAGGAAAGAAGCTCGTGCGTTTTACAGAAAGGACCACTTGAACTTTGGCGTTTTTGCAAAGCGGTGGAAGGAATCGACGTGTTAACGGGAAAGCGGGAGATTTGTGGCGCAGAGATGGGACAGTTACGTGAAGCACAAGAAAACGACATTCGACACAAGCTAAGGAAGTAGTTTTCACATATTTTGACATTTCTTTATGTTCAGCCATGCTTTTTATGGAGTGCTCCGTTACACTCTTAGCCTTTATATCTTTTTTTGGTTTCTTTTTATTATTTGCTTGTTTTTGTACCTCTTTTTAACTTCTTAAGTCTGGTGTAAAGTACTTGTTGTATATTACAGATGTAGATACAAGGTGCATTGTGTATATTACGCAAAGACTACTGTGTCCTCCCATGTGGCTCGATATATATCGTTATTTTCCGGTATTTTAAACGAGAGAGAAAGATACACTCACCGAACTCCAGCGTCCTGGGTAAGAAAAGCAGCAGAAAGCATATAATTCAGAAGTGTCTTTTGCTCTAATGTGTGTTTTCCCCCACGTTTTTTCTATGCGAGGAAACTACTTTTAACTGACGACAGAGCATCACTGCCTGGACAGAGTTTACCACCAATAATAAGAACATTTGCAGGCCTATCTGTCAGTTTTCTTTCCTTTTTCCCAGCTGTACTGACATGAAGACTGGTCATTCCACAAGCCATTGAGTGATCTGTGCTTAGTTATGTGCCAAATGTGGTAATCCCTGACCCAAGGGGTGCTGTAGAGCTGCTGTTGAAGTTACGTTTAACGACAAGTCACTGGTTCTATCGACGCCCGTTTGTAAATGCTTTTTTTAAAAACGACGTGTTTCAGCAGCATTCACACTGTAACGAGAAAAAGGAGGGACACGGTCTTTGACAGCTACTTCCCCTCCAAAGATGTACAATTAGTTGACGCTGTGTTGTAAAATAGACATTTGCAAAATCTGCTTTTTTCTTCCAGAAAATCAGTGGTTCTTAAGCTCATCGTAGACAAATCTGTCAATAGAGTATGGATATATATTATATAAATACAAAATATATATATACTTTTTATGTGCAGATGTGGATGTCACCTAACGCAGAAACATTGCAAGGAAAAAATGCTAGTTAAAAAAAGCATAGGGTTTTGTTCACCTTAATTTCTAATCCAGATGTTGACCTCTTATTGTCATGTTGTTGCTGTGTAAAAACAGGCGAGACCAGGGCTCAGTGAGGGTAGAGTTGATGAAGCTTCTAATGTTGACTTGAAAAGGTGCTAAAACGACACCTTTTGGCCTATACCTTTATAGCTATCTTTTTTAATGCGTTTTGAATGTTTCATGTCCTTAGTAAAATGGATGCTACTAAAATGAATAGCTTTGTTCCCTACACGACCTATGCTCTAGACGAGAGCTGTGCGTATAGACGCACCTCTTGATTTTCATTTTTCCCCCACTCTTAGGTAATTGCCTATACCTTATCTCAGGTCATCTTATTGCAGAAGATGGGTGAACATTCCTCCATTGACTGAACGGAGAACGAAGAATGACACTACCCTACAATTTTGTGATTTTCAAACCTTAAACATTAAGTCAGATTTCAGGAAGGTACGAAGCAAGCCCTGGTCTTCCCTTCATGTCATTTTACACTTAGAGGTAATTGTCAGATGCAAGATTTCAGGATGATCCCCAAACTCACATATCTTCAGCACCATCGATAGTGAACGTCTGAGAACAAGCAAAATATCTGTGAAAAAGTAGACATATCAGACAACCTGTATTGAAGATGTAAGTAAAACTTTTTTTTTTCTGTTGCTAGACAAAGTGTTTGAGAGAATTGTGAACCTTTTTAATGCCAGGTTGCAACTGCTATATAAACTAATGGAGAATCACTGTTTTGTGATTTATTTTGTTCTGTGTCTGAGTCATTTCTTACTTTATTGGGGTTTCTCCAATAAGACAAGTTATATCACAATAAACACTTACTATATATTATTTTGAAGCGCACACCCAAATGTCCTGATAACCTAATCTAACTGAAGGCAACTATGAAACTAATTTATATTTGAGGTCATTTTCATTCATTATCTTATCAAAATCGGACAGCTGAATATCAGGGTTGTATGGGATATGAACATTTTTGAACAAAAGATACAGCTTTGTGTGATTGGGAAAAATTAAGCATCGGGGCTTTACAATGATGAAAATATATTAAAAATATACTTCATATACACGAGACGTACCCACAGTTATAGAAAGACCCATATATCCACATACTAAAAAGATGTTTTTTGAACACTTTAACCTGTGTTTTGTATTGATTTAGTCAACTGCGTTTGTGTTCCAGGCATCAGCACTAACACAGATTTCTGTTACCTTGTGCTGGTGTGAGTTTTCAATTCATTGTATTTTTGATAGAATTCCTAGATAGCTATTAGAGGCCAGGCAGGCAAGCTGCGAGCTCCTGTTAGGGTTTCATCACGACTGTTTCATTACCATTTTCCCCACAGAGAGATATTTTGACATTGACAGGCTATGTGCTTCTCACGTTGTCCTGAGAACCAGTCTGCAGTATAAAAAAGTGTGGCAGGCGCTAAACGACAATCCGTGCCTGCAGCTCTGAAACACAAGGCCCTCCACGTCCATTCATTTCAATCTCATCAATGCTAATACGAATGAGAGTATTAATCCCTATTCGGTCAGTTTGATGCATAGAAATGTGGTGATGTGGTGATGTGAATGTTGATTTTATTGCTAATGTAAGCGTGTCGTTAGACACGGATACTGAGAGGTGCATTGTGAGAGCGGAAATGGCCACATGTCTGAATTGTGTGTTTTGGGAACATGAGCCTCATCGCAACTGACTAGATGTAATACTGACCCCTACTGGAAGTTTGCTACCGATTTCACTCTGGATTGCTGGTGCTGGTCCCCCTTATAAACTGTTTTGCTTTTAAACTCTGTCATTTTACATCTTAATGACTGACAATGTATAATTTACCTGAGTAGTAGATTTCAAATGTTCACCTATTTTAAGACTACGACGTCTCTGAGACTTCTCTAGTAACCTCTTTTTCAAAGAGTTTACTTTTTAGCAATATATTTAAATCGTTTTTAATGACACCTAAGTCATCCCTCACTG
Organism: Labeo rohita; assembly: GCF_022985175.1. NCBI lineage: Eukaryota > Metazoa > Chordata > Actinopteri > Cypriniformes > Cyprinidae > Labeo > Labeo rohita. The sequence goes on along the minus strand of NC_066870.1, from coordinate 20,704,437 downwards.
AGTAAACTCGGTTCAGAGCGCCTCATTTGTTTAAGACACGTAAAAAATCCTATCGTAAGAGCGGGAACGGCCACTTTAAAAAAAAAACCAGCATATGCTGGTAGGTATGTTTTGATGCTGGGATGCTGGTTAGGTATGTTTTGGTGCTGGTTTAAGCTGGTCCTTTGCTGGTTTTTGCTGGTCATGTTGCTGGTCAAGGACCAGCATAAAACAGCAAAGGACCAGCTTAAACCAGCACCAAAACATACCTAACCAGCATCCCAGCATCAAAACATACCTACCAGCTTATGCTGGTTTTTTCACCAGTGCTGACAACGGAAGCCTTGTGCATACCAGTTATTTAAGCAGTACAAAACAGACTGTTGTGTTTACATTATTTTTACTTTATTATCGTATTCATAACTGGTTGTTTTTTCTAGTCATTAACCTATGGCAGCTAATGAATCGGAAGTAACTTTTACAGGTAATTACATTGATGTCTATGCAGGGTCAGAACGCTTTTGGATTTCATCAAAAAATATCTTAATTTGTGTTCCGAAGATGAACAAGGTCTTACGGGTTTGGAACGACATGAGGGTGAGTAATTAATGACAGAATTTTGGGATGAATCATCCCTTTACATAATTAGGGGAGAGTGGGGTAAGATGAGCCAGTGGGTAAGTTGACCCACCCCCTGTATCTTGGCAGCTGTACACTTTTACTGTCACGTGACCATATCTTGCAACATATTTTCATATATAAAACATATTTTGCAACCACCCATCATTTTTGCCAGTGTAAAAAGAAGAAACACAAGGGAGGAGTGGAAGGCACCCATTTACCTTAAAAAACTGTTGTTGGCTTGTCAAAGTAAAATTTTAGCATAACAGATGTAATTGCTGTTACATCAAAGTAAATTTATTGAGGTCTAAAAACATTTCTAATGCATATAGGAGATTTAGCAATGAATAAAAGCATGCAAATCATTGTTATATATATTACTATTATATGGTAGCTATAGGGTAAAGCGAGCCAAATGCTGTGGGGTAAACTGAGCCAGCATTTGAACTTACCCTACCATAAGGCACTGAAGTTAAGTTAAATCTCTGGTATGTTAATGTGATATTACACAACTGAATTAATTTATCATATATACATATTATTTGTAGTGTGTTTGATAGGGACAGTGTACCAGTGCATCAAATCCTTCTCTGATAAGAACCAGAAGATTCCTTTCATCACATTATAATCAGATTTATCTTTTCACATGTAGTCCCTAATGGCAGGTTCGAAATTGCAGAAAAGCTACCACGACAAGAATCTTTTGCCTGAAATGTTTATTAGTTTTTGTGACATTGATTCCTTCATTCTGATTCAGTTTTTTATTTAATTTTACTCAACAAACAGTTTAGTCTGTTTTTGGGAAGATTACAACTTTGGTGTTCAACATACTGTATTGTTTCAGAAATGCAACAGTTAAAGATTGAAATTTAAACTTTATTTAGTTGGTTTTAAGTTAGCTTCAGAAGAAATATGACTTTGTCTGAATTTGATTAAATTAGTTTTTTAAATCAGATTCAGTTAGATGGTTAGTTTACACCCAGATGGTTCATCTTACCCACTGACTCGGGTCAGCTTACCCCTAACCTGGGGCAAACTAAGCCACAGGAACACATTTTCTCTTATCTTGAGGACCACATACTGTAAGTAAAAAGTGACTCATCTTACCCCACTCTCCCCTATAGGTAAGAGAAAAGAACATGCGTAGGCCACATAGTATTTAATTGTTATGAAAGTCCTTCATTGTTATGTTTAATGTTTTAGCAGCTTTTTTATACAACACCCACTTTCAAAAATTCAGTCTTTGAGAGCAATATAAAAAATAAAAATTAGTATGCAGAAACTTTCAAGTATACCTCGACATAATGAACCCCCCAAAAAACTACACATTAAATGTTAGCTGTTTCTATCAATTAGAATTGTTACGACTTAACAGTAGTAGTACAAGAGTAGTGTATGCTGAGTATTCCTGACCCTCACACTGACCACAAACCATCACAGTGGAAAACATCCTTAAAAACACTAAGGCATCAAAAGCCACTTCACTTTCTCCTCCCAACAGGCAGTCTCAGCCTATCCGGGTGTTTGGCTTTTTTCTTCTCCTCTTTCAGAGCTTTGTACTTCCATTTAGGGATCTGTAGGTGCGACAAGTCTTTTGAAGTCCTGCGCGGCGGCCGCTCCGGCATGTACATTGGAGGAGGTGCTTTGCACAGCATGACTTTAGGAACCACCATCCCGGGACGCACGCTGCTCCTGCGCATCATGTGAAGCGGCAGTAGGCTGCTTCTCCTCAAGGCCATGGTGGAGGCCATAGCGACGCTGTGCAGCAACTGCGGCTGCAGACTGGCGCGCCGCTCCTGCTTCTTCGGCACCAGCAGAACCCTGGAGTTCTGGAAGAGCCGCTTGTAGTTGTTGAGGCGCTCAGGCCCTAGGCTTTTCAGCTCAGCTAGGCGCTGTTTGCGGAGGATGTCCTGGACAGCAGGGCGACGTTTTCCAACACACGGAGGGCTTCCCGGGCACACGGTGTGGCAGGCGGTGGCTATGAACGGGCTGGTCAGCGATGTGGTCATGCGCACCATGTAGTCCATGGCGCCTTCGTCCACAGGGTTGGTCTTCATGCTGATGGTAAACAAGTTACAGATGCACTCTGAGAACTTCCTCCAGCAAGACTTGGGCTGATTTGAACGAGCCACCAGTTCGCTTAGCATAGGCCACTCCATGTGGTAAGAGTCACAGAACTGTTCGGCACACGGCTGTTCCATCAGTCGGGTCATCAGGTTGGCGGTCTCGTAGCGGCCTGTAAACAGGGCCCATTCACGTGGAGTCAACTTACGACCGAAGTCTCTTGCTTCAATGTCTCCTCCTGTGAAAAATACCAGGCAAAGGGTCTTGAGAAGGATTATTAATAAAGAAACAAAATGGATGCATGAACTAAATTAGGAACCCATATGAATTTTTCAGCTGCTGGTACTGTACCTGTCATCATGAGAGACCGTACGCATTCGGCTCGACCCTGCATGGCTGCTTTCATCATCGCAGTGAAGCCATGGCAGTTCCTACGCTCAGTGTCAAGCCCGGGAAAGTAGTTCAGCAGGTAGTTGGTAATCATACTATGGCCTATAATTCAGAAGGACATGGAGTACATTTACATTTATGCATTTGAGGACACTTATACAAAGCAACTTTATGAGTTCTCAAGCATTCCTTTAAGGCACAGTTCACCCAAAAATGACAATTCTGTCACTAATTACTCAGCCTCATGTCGTTCCAAACCTGTATGACCTTCGTTCATCTTTGGAACACAAATTAAATTAATTTAATGAAATCGGAGAGGTTTGTGAACCTGCATAGACAGCAACACAACTGACACGTTCAAGGCCCAGAAAGGTAGTAAGGACATTGTTAAAATAGTCGATGTCACATCAGAGGTTCAACTGTAATTTTATGAATGTACGAAAATACTTTTTGTGTCCAAAGAAAAGAAAAAAAAAAGACTTTTCTGACAGTTCTTTTCGTTTTTCGTCTAGGGGTAAAACGAAGTTTGAAATATGTCATATGCAGTATATATGCAGTATACTGCTGGAGAACATCCCGACGCCGCCCACTCTGATGAAAGCAACGTTTACATGAATATGTAAATATTAGGGGTGTCAGTCGATTACAATTTTTTATCTAATTAATTACATGATGTTTCAATTAATTAATTAATCCCAAATAAATCGCACATCAAATTTGGCTGAGAAATTACTCCCAAAAAGATCATTTAAAGTCATTGTGTAAAGCATCAAACAGACATCACAAAAAGTAGCTTCAGCAAGGAATAATTTCTTTAATAAAATGTATTTTATTTGATTTAAAATAGAATTTATTACACATAAACATTTAGGCTGCAATGGCCTAACGTAAACTATGGAAAAGAAGATAATTTGAGAAACATCTCAGTATTTTTTGTTAATACACTAAAAGTCATGGTAACCACCGCTGTGTTGGTCGGAGACGCACAACATTTCAGCTGTGGCTTCAAAGGTAATATGTTCTCTGCAAAATTATGCAAAAACACATAATATTGTGTTTAAAATGTAACACAATATCAACTTATTTACTGAACTGTTGTATAAAGTCACATTTAAGCACGCGATAGATCGGAACAAAATCAGCACTCGTGTCATATAGCTCTTGCTGCCCTTGTGGTGTCATGTGATATGTGGTATATATAAATATGATATAAATATATTTATGGAGTTGTTGCCCTGCATCATATTTGTCAACAGTCAACTGTATGAAATGTAAAATAACGAACAGGTCTGGGGGCGGGGGCGGGGCCAGCGCGTTAACTGCTGTAAAATATTGTAATTGCATTATTTTTTCATAACTAATTAAGTTATGCATTAAACTAATAGCCATAGTATGGGCTTTCCTCTCATTAAGAAAATAAACACAACAAAAATGGAGAAAACGGCAAGCATTTAAAAAAAAAAAAAAGCATCTAAGGTATCAAAATCCACGTGTTTTTGTTGGGTTCCCATGGTGAATTCATATTTCAGGGGCTAAATATGACTTTATTGGGGTCGATTCAACCCGTGAACATCAAAAACAACCAGCAGCAACAGTGTTAAAGTAGCCCAATTCCGCGGGAAAACCACAGACTTGACAACACTACAGAGAAGAGTTCTGCGTGGAAGAAGGCGGAGCCTCAGTGCACACCTCCTATGATGTAATCATCATGGTCCAATGGTGGTACGAAGGTGTTCTGGAAAGTTCGCTTTGGCAAGCCGTTTCAAACTTCCAAAACGAACTTTGTATTGGCTGGATTCTGTTTGAAATGATGTCACATCAGTTCGTTCTTCGATTTCGCTTAAAGTATATAACAGGGCCTTTACTATCTTTCTGGGTCTTGAACGTTTCAGTTGCTTTGCTGTCTATGCAGGGTCAGAAAGCTTTTGGATTTCATCAAAAATATCTTCATTTGTGTTCTGAAGATGAATGGCAGTCTTACGGGTTTGCTTTTCAATTGAATATATGCCTCAATACTGAAGAAAACATTTTTGCTGCTACTGTTTCATTGCGACTTTAACCCTAGGTATGATAAAGGATAATTTATTGGCTGTTGTTTCATGGAACAGCCAAATGAAGGCCCAGGGGGATCTACTGGGAGTTGCTGATTGTAATTTTATTGCCTTTGATAGCTGAATTGCATCACTTCCCCTTACCTGCTTGTGCAGCAGTCATGAGAGCTGTATTCCCTTCGTTATCCTGCCAGTTCACGTCCACATATGGACACTGAGAAAGTGCAATGACCACATCCACGTAGCCCTGGTAACACGCTACTATCAGCCCAGTCTGTTAAGGAGTGGAGAGGAAAAATATGTGTCATTTCAACAGTCATTTTCCTGAATGTCCATCATTACTACTGAAGAAAGTGTTTAACGCGCAAACTGCAGAAACATTGAAGTGGCTGAACCCCACGATATAGCAGTTCATTTAAGGGCAGGGATTGTTGGAGGGTGAGTTTCCACATTCATCTCTGGAGGGACTCTGAGGTTAGGAGAGACCTGGGTTGAGTGGTCTTATTTACGAGGTCGATGAGCTCATGATCTTCAGGGTAAAAGCAGAAGCATATTTAGACTGGTAATTGTAGCCTATAGTTAGATCAGTCAATATTACTGCAATAACACTACTGCACACTTCTATGGGTATTAAAGGTGAAGTGAGACATTTGACATAAAACATCTCCAAACAGAATAAAAATTAAGGGTTCATTTTTACTAAGTGCAAATAACCTGTGCAAAAATAAACAATTCCTCCCGAGTTTGAATATGCATAATTAAATCTTTTATAGGCCAGCATGCCAAAAGCATAGTGTGCAACAGTGCCTCCCCATGCTTTCAGTAGGATTTGGTTTTGTAGGTATTTTTGATAACGCTTTAGTTTAGAGACAAATTCTTACTATTAACTGGTCGCTGGTTAATAGCATGCCTATTACTAGCATATTGGCTGTTTATTAGTATTAATAAAACACATATTAATGCCTTATTCTGCATAACCATATTTTAGAACCTTTAATTCTACCCCATACCTAAATTTAACAACTACCTAACTATTAATAAGCAGCAGATTAGGAGCTTTAATGAGGCAAAAATCGTAGTTAATAGTTATTTAAACCAGCAGTTTTTAGAGTGAACTTGTCAGCTATATGGACTATATTACTACACAAATTCTTATATGTAATTTATTAAAGATGCCAAATAACTGTTACTGTATCTAAATACACTGTAAAATGAAAGATAAAACTAGGGCCATATGATTTATGCAGTGTGAAAAACGTGGAATTCAGTCATAAAAATGGAATTTACTGTATTAACATGGAATTTGTCAAAGATTGGATGAATTAATCAAAAGTAGGTCAGTATATATCTTTCAAGTCACTATATGGGCTAGCATCTGTAAATATTAAGATGCAAAAAGACTATTTAAATATATATTCTCAATATATGAATATGAAATACAGTAGTGAATCAAAAACTTTCATCAAAACTTTTTGGATCCACTTCAAATGTTGACTGCTATAGTTTCATTTGAGTACCAGTATAAACAGACAGAATCTTTAAAGGTCCTCATGGCAACCTGTCAAAATTAAAGTATGGTTTAACTTGGGAAAATTGTCAGAATATTACTGTGGTGCAGTAGAATATATTGTAAATAATACTACCACTACTACTAAAATTATTTACTTTTTTTTTTTTTTTAATAATCACACAATAGGCTATTTGTTCCATGTTTTAATTTTAATAGTAAACACTTTTGTTTGGCCAAAAATAGTGTTTTAATTTCATTTGATTAAAAGATCAATAAAATGAGTTTTATGCATTCATGTGATAACCAGAAAAAAATAAAATACACTTTCCTATTGTAGGGCTATTGAAATAGATTTTAATAAATTAAAGGAGAAGTCCACTTCCAGAACAACAATTCATAAATAATTTACTCACCTCCTTGTGATCCAAGATGTTCATGTCTTTCTGTCTTCAGTCGTGAAGAAATTATGGTTTTTGAGGAAAGCATTTCAGGATTTTTCTCCATATAATGGACTTGATTGGTGCCCCGATTTTGAACTTTCAAAATGTAGTTTAAATGTGGCTTCAAAGGGCTCTAAACGATCCCAGCTGAGGAAGAAGGGTCTTATCTAGCGAAGCGATCGGTCGATTTATACTTTTTAAGCACAAAAGCTTGTGTAGCACAGGCTCTGGGATGCGCGTTCACGATTTACAAACAAAAAGGTACAACGATGTCCTCCTCTCAAGTTGTAGGAGAAATAAGATGGAGTTTTTCACCATACTCAGTACACAGACGATGAACTTAAACGTGATTCGTAGTAGTGATGGGAAGTTTGGATTATTTTACCGACTCGGACCTTTGAGTCTCGTTCAGCAAAATAAACAAATCTTTTTTCGAGTCATTTTGTTAATTTTAGCAAAATATAATTAAAATGTTACGTGTTACTTCCCTAACACATCTACTGCTTACACAAACACTGATCACACTATAAACAAGACAAAACTATAATGCTATAAGAAACAGAAAAGATTAATTCATTGTTTATCTGGGTCTTTAGTCTATGATTAGCTCACCTCACCTCTTATCTGACAAGTTTTTGGGTTTGAGTCGTTCGTTCATCACGTGACAGCCCCATAAGATGAACGAACGACTCGAAAAACCCGAAGACTCGAAACAGGTGAACTAATTTCAGTACAGAAACTAATAGGATGTTGCGCATGCGTGACTGAACGAATCACTCCCCGAGGTGACTCGTTCTTCCCTAGTCACATTAAAGATTCGTTCAAAATGAAAAAATCGTTCAAGAACGACCCATTACTAATTCGTAGCGTCGCTGACGCGCATCCCAGCGCCTGTGCTACACAAGCTTTTGTGCTTAAAAAGTATACACATTTTTATTTTTTGAAAAAAATGGCCGATCGTTTCGTTAGAAAAGACCCTTCTTCCTCAGCTGGGATCGTTTAGAGCCCTTTGAAGCTACATTTAAACTGCATTTTGGAAGTTCAAAATTGGGGCACCAATGAAGTCCATTATATGGAGAAAAATCCTGAAAAACCATAATTTCTTTATGACTGAAGACAGAAAGACATGAACATCTTGGATGACAAGGGGGTGAGTAAATTATTTGTAAATTGTTGTTCTGGAAGTGGACTTCTCCTTTAAGATTTTTTTATGCAGCTTAATAAATTGGTGCTAAATTGTATAAGATTTTAATTGATTAGGCATGCTTTTTGATTAGCAAAATTTAATTCAACCATTAGAAAATGGAAAAATTAAAACTGAAAAAAAGGGAATTTGGAAAAAAAAAAATAAAACAGGCTTTTGGAAAAAATAAAATGGATTTCATAGGGCCCTATAAATATATTCTTCTTCACAATGTCTAACAATCAAGCATAACAAACTGACTACTGAACACTCACAGACAAATGCAGTGCAAATACAGAGAGGCCTGCTTTGTGAGTGTAGCACCATATGTAAAATCACAAAACAATTTAGCAAATAAAAGGCACAGATGAACAAGGGTTACGAGGAAATAAAAACAAATGCATGAGGTCAGAGGCATTACTTGAATAGTACAGAGCAGTTCCTTTTTCTTGTGCGTCTCCAGATTGTGAGTGATTATAGAGCACTACAGGCAGATGGTAAGCCCCATAAAGACTATTAGCTAAGATTTAGTATGGAGTTCCCTCTAGGCTCAGAGCGCTTGTCTGCTGGCATTTATGGTTTTTAACTCCAGAATATCAAGAAACTGAATATGATTACTGCTATAATGCAATCAATGTGCTGCTAAGGAAAAAAAAGGGTTTTTAAACAATTTAGGATGCTTTGTTTTTTTCTCTTAGTCTCTTAGCTCCCTTGCAACGATTAATATTTTTTATTTGATTTATTTTAAAGCTTATTACAGGCCAATAGCCAGTAGTATATGAGATGTAGCAATTTCTACCTAGTGGTGGATCACAATGACGCCTTATGGGGATCTTGTCAGGTTACACAGCGCAGTCTCACAGGGAAGCGAAATGTCACGCTGTCATAAGATGATTGTAAAGGAAAGCCTCTCTAACCTCCTAAAGCTCTCCCTCCCGGGATCAACAGGAGTTCAACAGTGAAGGTGAATACGAACTTCAAGGTGAAACCTAAAACTTTAAGCTATCAGATGTGCATCCCCGCAGACGGCAGGTTTCCTCAAGCAAAAACCCTTTAATTTTTCTGTTTAATTATCAACACTGCAAACAGGTTGATCGTTCCCAAGACTGATAAACAGGATCATTAAATATTAGCTCTTAATGGTGCTGTTTAACTGTGCCGCACATATAATTTCCCCTGTGCTAATGGCAGTAGAATAAGATTTGTATTAAACAAATGATCAGGGCTTGTGTTATTTAGGAGACATTTACATGCAAATGGGTCGTAGAGTCTTAGAGGACGACTACATGTCTTTTACTGCCACAGAGCTTTCTGCTTTGGGGAAAACAAGAGTCTTTTCTGTCTCTGCGTGAATAACCGCTTGTTTCCGTGCGCGTGTTGTTTCTGTTTGCGTTCAGAACATTGAGTTTTCAAACTGCGCCGATTGATTTAAGTGTGAGTCATAGACTAAGCGTACAGTCCTAGATAGAGCGTCATTCAACAGTGATGAATAGTCAAAAAAGATGTTTATTAACAAATTCAATGCCTGTACCAGGCGCCAAAGTGCGCCAAACTATCTTTTTCAATACCGACATGGACTCGGTGACTGGAGTACCACAAAAGAGAGGGGCAATAGGTGATGCTTCATTTATTACAGCTCTATTTTCAGCAAGACAGACCCGTTTAGGAGTAGTCAATGCAATTTGAGTTCAAAATGATTCATTGAGGAAGGAAGTCATCTCAATTCTCACATATAATTTAGCATGACAATGGGTGGTGGATTCAAATTTAGGCTTTTATGGCCTACAGCCAGACTCCTTTGAGTGGAATTACGCTTACATTATAAGTTCTGCGCTTAATGGACAAATTAGGGCGTCTCTCCTTATATGACATGCAGAAAAAATCCCTGTCTAGGCAGAGCCCTGCAGTATTTTGACGTCTTTGAGAGCCTTTTAAAAGATTACGATCTGCATCTCGGACTGCAATCCACACTCCCATCTGTTTTAGGGCTTAGCTGGCTGGGTGTAGACCCATGAGATGTCAGCTGGAGATCACAGTGTCACAGCAACTGGATGTCAAGTCAAGACAAAGATTTGACCCTTGGACAACAGTTTATAAACTCCTGGACTTGATGATGATTCCATTTACATATGATACTGAGTGAATGCTCCTGACACATATTATACGTCCATCAAATACTTTTACTTCAAACTCGCTAAATTCGAGCCTCAGCCCAATCAGAAGTACCGGTACTTACATAGAAACCTATACGAAGTAGCCAGAAAAAAATGCTAATTTTAAAGAAAAACGTCAGATGGATTTAGCGGTTTTTGCATCTGAACTCTTTATATATTGACTATGTGTAGGTGTTATGTCAATGAAAACGTCACTACGATCTACTTTTTATAGACTCTTCACAATTCCATCATGTGTCAAGAAGTCACATGTTTTGCTTAGCGTTGCCACCCAAGCCAGATTTCTTTTCTTATAGACTGCTTTTAATGTCATATTTATGTACAGATGAAAGCCTCACTTCAGCACAACGTCGATATTTATGGAGGAAGGAGACAGCCTTAGCGCATGAGCTCATTCCCTGAGGAGCACTGCGTGGATCATGCATGCTTAAAGACTCTTTGATATGATAATAGCCTTGCATAAACATGACACTGTTATCACCCACATTGTCATAATTGTAAGCTTCTCAGCACTAAAGGGAGTGAAAGGCCTTTTGCCAGTCAAGTATGGTACTCTTTAAATGCAAGGTTTGATTGAATGGATTTTTTAAATTAATATTATCATTGTTCCAATACTCAGAAAACTCAAAGCAATGGTAATAATTTTTGTCGAACCGAATGGAGCACTTCGAAACAGTGAATCAACTAGATATTTTTACCCTTAAAGGCCACTTAAATATATTCAGAGCTATCTTTAAACCGAATGTGAGCCTTAATATTCAGTGACAACTTGTGGTTGATCCGGTCTTCTGTACACTTGCAAATAATAAACAATCAATTAAGTATGAAGCTGAAGTGTTATTTGGTTAAAATACTCTCATCTCAGCCTAAAATGCAGAGAAGTTTAAAGATTTTTTTTTATTAAAGAGAACCCTGGGTATTAAAACTTGTATGTGTTAATATAACATAAATGATGTGTCTTACTGAAATATGAAGTAGAAAACCCATGAAAGATTTATGTTATTTTAAAAAATCCACATCGGTATAAACATATTTTGGACTATGGAGGCACCGTTATTTGATTACGTAGCACAGTTGCACTCAGTGACTTACTGGCACTGAGCTACGCTATTTTTACCACAACACAACTCAGAATACACAACTCGGAAAATAAAATACTGATATGATGACCACAGCTCCTGAAAGAGCTTACAGGTGGCGATGGATATAAGCGTAGGAGTAAACCGAATGCTGTATCATTGATTTTCCCCACAAAGAGTCTGAATGCACCGGGATATCAACAGATATCCACAGAAATCTTTCATGGGTTTTCTACTACATATTTCAGTAACATCTTTTATGTTATATTAAGCTGTACAAGTCTTAATACCCAGGGTTCCCTTTAAAACATCCAAAAACCACTACACTGTAAAAAAATAAAAAACACAATTTGTTGAGTCAGCTTAAAATAATTTGTTACCCTGCTGCCTTAAAATTTTAAGTCCAGTCAACTAAAATAAGTTTATTCAACTTGAAGTGACAACTTAGATATTTGTGTTTGCTAAACTTAACAGATGGGTAAGTAACCCAGCTGCCTTAAAATTTGAAGTTGATTCAACTCAAATATCTAAGTTGTCACTTAGTATAATTTAACATTTCAGGTTGGACAAACTTTTTTTGAGTTGACAGAACTTAAAATTTTAAGGCAGCCAGGTTACAAATTATTTTAAGTTGACTCAACAAATTGTTTTTTTACAGTGTAGAACAGTTATATATTTTATTGACTTGTGTACTTTATCCCAAATGTTTCCAAGAATTTTAAAATATAGAGAAATAAATAATTTGAAGTACACCTATTATGCCCTTTTTTACAAGATTGGTCTTGGCTGTCCTCAGAATGTGTCTGTGAAGTTTCAGCTCAAAATACCCCACAGATCATTTATTATAATACCTGGAAAATGTCATTTTTGGGGCATGTCTAAAAAAAGAGCTGTTTTGGTGTGTATCGCTTTAAATGCAAATGAGCTGCATATTCCCACCCCGTCTTCAGAAGAGGGAGTAGCATATATATCTGCTTTGCCATACCTACAGTAATAAATAGGTGGCAGAAGCAACATGACTAATGCTGCATTCACGCCATGTCACAATTCCGAGATGACAACATGTGACATTCTACTCTGAATTGTGTGTTTCTATGGAAGCACTATTAAAGCCAAAGCCCTCACGTGCTCCTGAACTCACAATTACGATTTGTAAACCCGGAATGTTCTGAGAGTTACAACTTGGATCAGTGACAGCTGTACCACGTGACCAGCGCCAGGTTCATGTTGGTGCTACCTCTGACAACATGAAAAGCTATAAGTAAAATGTCACATGTTGTCATCTCGGAATAACGGTAATTACAACATGGCGTGAAGGCAGCATGAGACCAAGAGAACCGGTGTTTAGCCATACATATGGGAAGTCAAATACACCAAAACAACACAATGTCACAAAGCTAACGCCGCGCTGACCTGTCTGTCAGTCAGTCAGTCGCGTGGTCCATTGATCCACGCAGCCAACCCAATCTCGTACATATATTCTCGTACGAGGTGACTAATTGAGTTTTTTTGCTAAATCGTACTTAATTTACAAGTTCTCCAAGTCGTATGAATTTGTCCGAATGACCTACCCTTAACCCCGCCCCTAAACCTACCCATCACTGGGGTCTATACAAATCATACAAAATTGAACAAATTAGTCACTTCGTAAAATACATACAAATTAGTCATGAGCTTTGATGCGACTACCTTGACAGCACAGCGTGACACTGATCAGCTAAAATACTGCGATAACATATGCACCCAAATACAATTAAAATGTTAGCTAAGCACTATAACGACATGACATTCACAAAGCAGTGTGAATGTCATGAAATGGTTTGCACAGACAAACGTATTTAGGTAGGTTTTGAGGCGCGTTACCATCAAAAATAAAAGTAATCCACTGCGTCCTCAGGGGCTCAGATGTTGGGAGAAAATGAAGACTCTTACGTTCAGTCTAAAATCTGAACGCAGAAAACGGGGATTGCTTACGAGATGTTGACGTCACAGATGCTAAAGCGCAGAGAAAATGGAGGACAGCGTACAACCGAAGACAACTCACCGAGGGTGGAAACTATGGCAATGCAGGACTGTCAGTCAGCTGCTGTGGGTGGGGCCTAAACAATGTGACATCACACTGCTTTGAGAATCAAAACCGCATGCATAATGAGACCGGTTTGGTTTAATGGAGGTGGATTTTTATCATTGTTGGGTGGTTGCGTTCACACATTGCAAATACACATTTACGTCCAAACACCATGTAAAAATATATGTTGCATAATAGGTGCCCTTCAAGTAGTGTAACTAGTCGCCTGCCAGTGACATCACACACCCTTGATTTCTGGTTTTAGTAGCTTTAATATCTTATGCGTTTTATTAGACAAGTGACGAATGCGCAGAGTAGCATTATAACACAATTTTCTACACACTCAAATGTATCTAGTATGATAGAACAGCGCCACTTTACACCACATGACCGGAAAGAGCAGAAGTGGTCAACTGTGGCATAATAAAAGCTCCACTGCTTTCAAGCCATGTGTTGCGCTCGTCTCTCATTAGCAATTGCTTCAGCTGCCTAGTTTCACTTTCATGGCTTTCAGCACAACCCTGCTTCATACTACAGTGGCGTTAATCAAATCTTTAACACATTAACTCATCCATGAACATGATTTCTGCCCGAGTCCCGTCGGATTGCATTGGCTGTGGGGATAAAAATGACAACTCCCATGATTCCACACTCAAACTGGTATCATCAAACTACACCTTTGTTTCTTTGTTTGTTTTGAATATGTACATTTGTAAATGTAGAGCTCTTGAACATCCCATCTAACAACATTGATTCAACCAATGGTATGGACTTTTTTTTGTTTGTCTGACTAATGGCAGGGTTTGGGAGACCTGTTCGAAATCATTTCAGTTGAAAACTTACTCTGTTGTTTTTGTCCACCTCTCGCACCTCCTCCTCCGTCACACCTTGTCTTATCATGATTTTGACGATGATGGAGTTGTTAGAGCAGCATGCTTTGAACAAGGTGATTGGCTCAGGGCTCTCGGGAGTCGGACATTTTTCAAAGTTGAGCGAATCATCAGGTGGGTAGAAGGAATCTTCTGACGCGATGCTCCTGGTATCTGGAAGTTCTGAAAAGTCCAACTCCTCGAATTCTTGGTAGACGTCATCGTCATCATCATCATCATAAGGATGGTGGTCTTCATCATCTGCATAATAAGAGTCCTCTGTCGGCTCCACAAAAGTGGAGCTCTGTATTGAGGACTCCTCATTGTTCCAGCCTCTCGCTTGGTTTTGGCCGGTGCCGTGTTGGTGAACTTTGACCAGAAGTACACCTCCTGCAACACCATTCTCAGTTATTAGCACCATTTAACTACCCAACAGGTGGAACGCAAAAGCAAAAATAGTGTCGGATCCAGAACGAGACAGTCACATAGTGAACAGTAATCCTAAAAACCAGTTCTTCATGCAAGTAATGGTATGAAGTGAAGAAAACCTCTGGAACCAGAAGTCAAAGCTCTTTTAGAGGCACTTTTTAGATATCATATCCTCTGCTCTTCAAGAATCAGCTGTACTCCAGTCCAGCCTTGGTTTCTGATTATCATATACATACCCAAGCTTTGCTTTTTAACCTAAACTATCCCATTTTTTTCTTCACTTGACTTGCTCTGTGATCCAGTCTGTCTCTTGTTGGAGAATTCAGCAATAGTTCAAAGTGAGAATGAAGGACTTCCATCGGAAAATGCTCTGACTGGCATGGGCACTGTTTCGAGAGAAGCCTCCTAATCCCCTTAGTCTCTTTCTGTCTCACTCTCTCTCTCCACTCCTCCCTCCCTTTTTACAGTTACATGTGCTGAACAGTAATCTTACTGTCCAAGGCATCAATGCAGTATATTTCCCAACTCATGCAACACAAATTTGCATTCAAGAATGAGCAAAACAGCACTCAACATAGCCAATGCCTGTTTGAAGACATTTGTGTCCGAGTTGTACTGTCGTGTACCATTATTACTCTTAACGCTTCTATTTTTAGCCGACTTTGATACTCACATGAACATCCAGAGTGATTTTCCACACTTTGATAGCCTGTATTTGACCGTGATCTACTGCTGGCTACACAAGCCACTGGATTAGTGGAAGGTTAATTGGATGCAACAGAAATAACATGCTGCTGTGGATAAGCTGTTCTCTCATTTGCGTTCTTAAAAAACGATAACAAACATACTTACGCACACTGTTACTTTCAGTGTTTTTGGCTGCACAAAGACTGCTGCTTTCTAACTACAATCCATGGATTATGTGGCTTTGGGATGATGTACAAAAGCGTGTTTTGTCCTGATATTTCTGGTCACAGAACATCAGAAACAGCACATCCTAGAGGCTGTTTTGGGTAAATTATACAAGAAAAATCATCCACTAGCTTAACCTGCTCATGGCCACTTTAATATCTTTCCAAAAGGCCTCAAGATCTCACATTTTCTAGAGAATATGAAAAATGAGATAAGGGTAATAAGGTAACTAACACAGCCAATTATGTTCCAGGATATCTGAATTAACAACTTCAAATAAAAAAATGAACATAAAATATATTCATAACTATTATTTTAGGATTTTTTAAATATATTATTACAGTATTTATTAATATTTTGAATTAACTTTTATTTTCAGTTTAATTTTGAGTTTGCTGTAGTAATTGTGCTTTTTAGTGTTTGCAGTTTTAATACTTAAACATTAGTTTTTCTGTTGGTTGTTAAAGTTCTTCATCTAGTATTTATATTTTATTTTAATTATTGAAAACCATTTTAATAGTGTTAGTTAACAGTAATGACACTGGTTCAATAAGACTTGTACAACTTTATATTGCTGCATACTGAAGGTCATTGTGTAGCTCAGACATGACACATCTATTACATAAGTGTACACTGTGAGAGATTATGTGTCTAACTCACAATGAACATTAAGGCTGAAGGTCATGAACTTTGATTGAGCATCAAGATATACAGTATACTGGTCACTCACATGCTTGAATTAAAAAAAAAACTTTTATTTAGTGTAAAATGAAATTTGTTAGGAGTACAAAATGAACTGTACATCTTGCCACAATATATATGACGATAAATTCAGCCATCAAAATGGCAATGCCCAAATCAAACAAATTAGTATGATATAATAATGAGAAACAATAGCAAGCAAAAGAAAGATAGAAAAAAAAGAAGAGTCCTAGTAGTCTATCAAGTTACATGCAACTTACTGCCATCTAAAATGTTTGTGTTTTTTTTTCATCAGAACAAATTTGGAGAAATTTAGCATTATATTTCTTGCTCACTCTCTGCAGTGAATGGGTGCCGTCCAAACATCTGATGAAAACATCACAATAATCCACAAGTAATCGAGTCTCCAGTCCTCAATTAGCATCTTGTGATGCAAAAAGCTGTCATTAAGGTGTAATTTTAAAGGATTGCTTACAGCTAAAATACAAGCCTATCCACCTTATTCTTCAACACGGAAGTAACCCTATAGCCAAGACTTCCAGTTCATTATCCACTATAGGAAAATAACAATGTGCAGTACATGGTAAAACTATTTGCACTACAAACCAGCGTGTTCATAATTAAGATAATACATTAAAATAATGGTAAGACACACCAATTTGCAATATCAAGCAGCAAAATGAGCTGTTTTGTACAGCTGAAAATAGCTTAAAATACATATATAATAGCAATAATAATTATTTCAAATGGTTTTACTGAATAAAACTGTTAAAATACATAACATATTACAAACAGAGCTAAATGTACATTACGCATTATAGCAAATGTCTGCAGAGGGTGCCAACGGCCTGACGATTGTTTTACACTATACTGTGTGATATAATCCTTGTTTAATATTGACTAAATACCATTTAATTCAAACGTCCACTTAATCTTTAATATTTAGTCATTTCATTATGAAAGAAAAACTATGGCCACTGTAATTTCTTGAATATGTAAATGTCCAAACGTGTAAGTTCAGAGTGAGGATTTAAACTTTTATTTTGAAATCGCGATGAACAGTTAGCATACTGAGAAAGATATTTATGTATACTCCTATTTTTGGGTATGTTTATAAATGATTTACCGTACAAATCTTACGAAATAGCACACGTTGCGTTCCCAGATTAACATTATAATAAACGCAAACTCACAAGAACATGCAGAAATGGAGTTTGAGTAAGCCTTTTCAATCATGTAAATGACAACAGTTTATGAAGCAGCAAATTACGTTACTGTGAACGGAGCCGCTCTGACATGCACATACATAACCTACATATGTGAAAAAATAACATGTATTAAACCTGCATCGCATATATTTATTTCATTGAACCAGAGCGTTTGTGAATTCTTAATAGCATTATGCTGTATTAAGACTTTTCAATGGATTTAATATGTGGAATGTGCCAATTCCGACACAGATTTCCAATTACTCTACAGCTTTTTTTTTTAACGGAATACTTGAATAGAGTTAAGGAATTGTTGCAGCCCTACTTTTATGCCACAGTAAACATGCTCGTCACTCCACACAGAGAAGAGAGGGGCGGGGCGAGCAGAGCTCATTTGCATTTAAAGCAGCCTCAACCAGAATGAGATGATTTTTGCAGAGCCGATTTTGGCAAGGTAAAAAGGGTGTTGTTTTACACTACCATTGATAATTTTTATAATATACCAAAGTATATTATAGACTTTTCATGAAGACCCTAAAGAATCATATCAACTTGAAAATCGGAAAATCTGATGACCCCTTTAAAGATTTCTCCAAACCTGTTCTGATGAACAAACAAACTCATGAATCTTGGACAGCCTGAGCGTGAGTAAAAAGGCAAATTTTCACTTATGGATGAACTATTCTTTAAAACATTTAATGAGATCAAAGCATATTAAGACAAAAAGCAGTCGGGTTCGTAAGATATTGCTAAAAGAGTTGATGCCATTATTCTACATGCTTACAGGAAACGTCTGATTCTGAATGAAATGGCCTTTCCCTGCATTTTGCTGTTCTCATTGTGTAAATAATCAATCTTATAAAGTCAGATGTTGCAAAACGCATTATTGTGATACATCAGACGTGGTTTAAAGTCATTTTTATACTAAACATCTTTATATTACACTGACCGTAATAAACACATTATTCGATTTCTAATTCATTTGGCCAGTGAATTGTGTAAAATAAGTATACGAACGAGAAGTTTGATTAAAGACACAAAGCAGCGTAAGTACTACACTTTGTGATTTAATATTTGTAATAAAAGTTTTCAACAAACAAAAAAAAATTGTCTGCCATTATGAGGATGTAATTGTTACAGCGAGAGCCTCCTAGCAGGAGGTTTGAAAACATTCAGAATACTGAATACTTCTCACACAAACATGCTATGAAAAGGAAAAGGCTTAGTAAACCAGACACACGAAGGTGTTTAATGCTGGACCACTACCTTAACCTGGATTCTAGCTGACCTCAGAAAACTTTAGAGGAAATCAAATCGATGGCTGATCAAACATGAAAACGGTGTCACTAGTTGCACATATAAAAATAGAACATTTGCCTTTCAGAGGAGCGCAAGCTATCAAGAAGCATACAGTATCCAGTTTCAGTGTAATAAGATACTATAAGGTCACTTATAGAATCTCAGCGCTGATTAACACTATCTCTAAAGCCGTCTGAGACAAATTCTTGGGGAATCGCGAACCTGTAACAGACGCAGCGAATTTGAAATGGAGAAAAACATACTCTGCTACGAAGAATCGAAAAGTTTACATTATTTACAAATGCGTCGAGGATCTCCTCCTTACCTATAGACACGAAACTCTTCTACCGAACCGAAGCAAGAATCATAACCCACGTTTCGGCTGAAAATTTGATGAATTTTAGCGAGCTCCCATACTTAAAAATTTGGTCTAAAGAGTTTCCCAACTATTGCTGCTCTTAAAAGACGCTTTCTTAAATTAAAAAAAGTGCATCAACCTGTGTACGTGCCAGAGTTACATCTATGAGAAAGTGTCGCTAGGCCATGCTGAGCACGAGACGGACATACAACGGTCGATATCAACTTGAACGGCAAACAAATATGCTAGCTCAACCACTGACGCAATTAGCACTCTAAACGGTCTTCTAAGCTACTCGAAAGGATTGAACGAAGAGCTAGCAGGCAGAGATCGGTTTCGCGGCTCACTGTGAGCCATAAACTCTACCGTCGAACTACGCTTCGGCTGCTAGATACTGACTGTGCTTCTGTGTTCTTGAATTGGTAAACAACAGTTGCAGGTGAACCGTTGGTGAAAGAAATTCCCTCTTTTCCATACGACAGGAAGCAGACGGACGTGGCGTTCAATCCGCCTCCATCCGCTTCTGGTCTGCACATAAAATTAGGGAGGTTAAAGCGTCGAGAAGTGAAGGTAAGACACACTACCGAAAGCATCAAATCAAACAAGACCCTCTCATTCAAAAACTTCAAGATCATATTTCATTGAAAATTCAAAACTAATAAATAAAAAGGTACTAGGGTGACAGTCCAGCTCCATTACGACCCAGACGTTTCGAGAGACATTTCATCCCTGGAGTCTGAGTGGCCTCTCCACGAGGGTGATGAAAGAAACCATGTGGGTCGAGTCTTGCCACGAACAAATCTCCACAAATAAGGTAACAACTAGATTTAATAAATTAATACACATACTTTTTTTTTTTTTCGTTTTTTTCCTTTTAAGGAGTGAGACATTCTTTTTAATCCATGGTTGGTTGGCTGTAGGGATTCACTCTTTCGCCCGTTTATGTACATGGGTCTTTCGCCCCTTTTCGCTGGCAGGGTCAGAGAGGCCAGAGGCCAGTTTTTTTTAAGAGTCTTATCGGATGTGCTGGATGTATGGTTGCACACAGAGAGAGCAGGAGAGGAAGGCTCGTTCAGTCGTTCACGCATGCTCACACATGCTCACTCACTCGCACACAAAAACATCGACTCCAAAGCAATCCCAAGCTCTTTACTCCTGCACTGAACTGCTGTGTGTGGTAGTGCTGGGCTTGCCAGATTTCCGTTCGTAGTTCACAAGTCTCTGTCCAACGAGGTACCTGCATGAACGAAGAAAAAACAAAAGACATCAGCACAAAGCACAAATAAACAAGGCTGTCAGTAAATCAGGTGTGAAGTGAAAGACAAATTGCTTATTCAAAAGTAGGAAATAAATTCTGTATATATATATATATATATATATATATATATATATATGCCGTATTATATTGCTCATATTATATTAACATATAATAACAATTACTAGGTAGGAATTTTAGGTAACTGTTATAACTGATTATTTTATTTAAATCAGTTTTGGATAGAAGTCCCATATGCTCACCCCAGCTGAATTTATTTATTGTAAAATATTATTACAATTTTCTCTGTGTTTTTTTTTTTAATCATTATTATTATTATTATATACTTTAAAATGCAATTTACTACTATGATGCAATGCTGAATTTTCAGCAGGCATTAACCTAGTCTTTAGTCTCACATGCTCCTTCAGAAATCAATTTAAAGTGCTGATTAGATGCGCAAAATACATTTTTTATTATTAGTAATGTTAAAAACATTTGTGCTGTTTATATATTTTATATGTTTGTGAAAACAGGTTTTTTTTTTCCCCAAGATTTTTTGATGAATTAAAAGTTCTAAATATTTATTTGTAATAGAATTTTTTTTAATAACATAATAAATGTCTTTACTAGGGTTTCCCCCTAATAGTTGACTAACTGTTAGTCAATGAGATGAGGCTTGGTCGACCAAAAAGTTATTAGTCGCAGAAAAAAAAATTTATTCCAATAGGACTTAACTGACAGATCGTTAATGGCTGGTCTATAGCACATCAGGCAGGACATCCAATTACACTTCCATTCAATCTAATGTTCACTTAAAACGTGTGCTATTGAAGAGTCTGTGTGGAGTGTGCAAGCTGAATAATAGCACGCATGATGGATGGAAGCGCCGGTGCGGTCACTTGCTCTTAAAATACTGTCAATTTTGGTTATACAGATAAGAGTAACACATCTTTTGAATCTGTAAAGACTATGTTTATTTGTGTGCACTCCCAAAAACAACGGAACGTTGTGCTTTTGTAAAATAATGAAAGCAGACAGGATCAGCTTTCCGCCATCTCAGTCTCTGTGAACTTAAGTGCGAAACTTCGAAACTCTGTGTATACTTCTCTTATAGACGAAAAAAATATAGGCCATCTATAGAGAGTAAAATGTCTACTTTTAAATGCACCAATTCAAATGGAAAATAAATATTCTCAGATTATGTAATCCATATGCAACACGCATACAGGTGCATCCACTACTGCGGAGATGACGAGTGTTGCCGACTTCATCTCTTAAGCCGAAAACAAAGAAAGCAGTTTATCAATATATTATTAAAACATTAATGAAGCCTACTTGCTATTTTCCCTGACATATTAATAATTATTATATCTGCTGGCGCACTGCGGCAAGCTTTTTTTGTGTGCGCTTGAGCGCTTATTAGGCTATGTAAGCAGTAAAGAGCTTGCTATTATTATTTATATGGTTTATTAATAAATGTGTGACTAATAGTCAACTAATGCTTAAAATAAACAACTACTAATTGACCAGAAAAATCTTTAGATCTTTAGGTCGAGGGCAGACCTAGTCATTACTATCAATTTTAATCAATTCAGTACATCCTTGAGTAAAAGTATTATTTCATAAAACAAAATCCAAATCTCCAAATCTCTGAGCGGTAGAGAAAATGGATGGCACACTAATAAAAATGCTTTCATACGTATAAAAACGTCTGTGAAATCAAATCCACTAGGCATTTGTATTGGCAAGTTCTTATGAAACCAGTTAATTTCCGACACTGCTCAAGACTCACTTGTCATTCTTGATGTGCTCATAAAGGCGCTTGAATTGTCGGATTTGGAAAAAGAGGATACCCATCAGCACCACTACCATCAGAAGGAAGGGGTAGATTCTCCTCTGCACCAGATTCTGCATTTCCATAGTGACCCCTGTTCAGAGAGACAAGAGCTGGTTAGAAACCCTCTGCAAGTAAAACATGTCTTAAGACACATGATGGTTGTTGACTGTTTAATTAGGATTTCAGGCAAAAAGAGTTCTATTTCAAGTGACTGAGGTCCTTGAGAATTCACCTGGCCTTCTTAAAGCACGCAGATATCCCTAACGTTCGGTAGCACAGCCGGCGATGAGCTAATTTTACCATACTACTCCCACAACAGCCTCTGATACAGCCAAAACGCTTTCAGTGGTGCAGTAACAGAAATTAGTCAGTATATGTGAACATATGCAGCACGATGGTGGTCTGCTCTTTATTGAGCCCCAAAGAGAGCTGGAAGTGTCCCGACACGAACAAACACGCATTTATTGGAATCTTAAATGTCACTATACAACTCCCAAATGGAGGATGAAAGGGGACCAACTGTTCAGATATCATCTGAATTTTGCATTTAAAGAGCTCAAGTAGACATTTACAATGCAGCTGTTATAACTGCAGTTTTTCCTCGTTGATTGAAGACCACTCGA
Organism: Labeo rohita; assembly: GCF_022985175.1. Taxonomy (NCBI): domain Eukaryota; kingdom Metazoa; phylum Chordata; class Actinopteri; order Cypriniformes; family Cyprinidae; genus Labeo; species Labeo rohita. Next base: position 20,681,383 of record NC_066870.1, on the reverse strand, counting down.
GGCTTCACATGATGAAGCCACTCAAAACCACTTCTAAAGATGGGAAATCAAACAAGGTCCAACTGCAACGACAGTGTCGTTTATGATGATGTCCAGGATGAGAAAACAGTAAGGTTTTTGATAACTTCTGAAAACTGTTTCTACCCACCTAGAAGGGGGACGATGCCTACGGCAATCACATAGGGGATGCAGAGAGAAAGCAGCAATACAGCGATGACCGGGGCCGCCAGCTTCCTGATGATGAAATGAAGATCTATGTTCCTGATTCCATTGGCATACACCTGAAATGCAGTAAATCATTCAGTTAGTGAGTGCACCCATCTACAGTCAAGCATCTAGACCCGTAACAGCACCACAGAGAGCATGAACAAACGAGTCACTGCAGCCACTAACCTGCTCAATAACGGTTTTCAACCACCACTGGGGACCCATGAGGGTGATGGCAGCAATGATTTTGGCATGCAGCACTCCTAAAGCCCAGTCCTTAACGATATAGAGAAAAATAAGAGTCAATAGCACTGACACGGCCATACCTTTGTGCCCCACTTAGCGCCTTTGGAAATTAAGTTCTCCAAACAGGATGGATTAGATTAGTAGGGCAAAAGGAGTCTTTTGAAAAACTGCCTGCTGCTGGAGTAAATCCAAGCGAAATCTGTTTTCCGGTACATCGCTGACACAGCTCATTAGCTCAAACAGAGAACAGTACAGGGCACAAAAACAAAAGCTGGGTCAGATAAATACTGACACACAGCGGACATGTCAGATAAGAACACAGTTGCTACAGTAAGTTCATGTTATTTTTGAGTATGAAAAACTAACCCTGAAGAACAGAAAATTATTTCATTTACTCATCATCATACTGTCCTAGATATACATTTCTTTATATTAACACAAGCAAAGGCTTTTAGAAAAATAATTCATCTATGAGCTCATGTGATGCAAGCATACTTGCCCCATTAAATAGACTCACAGAGATGGATTTTAAAAATGTATTTGTGTTTTTAAGAAAAAAAAATCATATACATCTTAAGACAGCATGAGGGTGAGTAAATGGTAGGAGAATTTTCATTTTTGGGTGGCGTATCCCCTTAACACATGTGGCTTCTTACTGGAGAAACCATATATACTGTGAACATCAACACACTCGCCAGTGACGTTCCATAAATGACAAATCTGTAATGTATTCACCCTCATAATGTAATCTGGCTAAATACAGTTATCTAATTTTCTTCTCCAACTTCAAAATCATCCTACATCGCTGTTTTACCATTTTTGTAAAGGGTGATTGATCTTCTTTGCACATTCACTTTGTAAACACTTGGTCGGTACTTCTGCAGCGATGTAGGACGATTTTAAAATTGGAGGAGAAAATGAGATGAAAATGACCGATCGTTTTGCTAGATAAGGCCGTTCTTCCTTGGCTGGGATCGTTTAGAGCCCTTTGAAGCGCCATTTAAACTCACAGGCACCATCGAAGTCCATTTTTTTTTCCATGTTTTCCTCAAAAAATAATTTCTTTATGGCTGAAGGAAAAAAAGGCATGAACATCTATGACAACGGGGTGAGTACATAAACTGTACATTTTTGTTCTGGAAGTGAACTACTTCTTTAAAAAAGTATTCTCGTAGCTTTGTAACATTGTGGTTGAACCACTGATGTCACATGGACTATTCTGGTCCTTGAACGTGTCAGTTGCAGTCTAATGCATAAATGTTAAAAATATCTTAATTTGTGTTCTGAAGATGAACAAAGGTCTTACGGGTGAGGGTGAGTAATTCATGACAGAGTTTTCATGTTTGGGTAAACTCCCTTTAAGAGCAGGACAATTATTCATACTTTACCTGCCAGGGGTAGAACAGAGGCGTCTGATCCAGTGGCACTCTGAGAGGAGCTACAATCACCAACTCGAACAACAGTCCCAACAGCAGAGGGATCACTCCAGCCAAAAGCACAGCCACAATAAGTGTCTTCATAATCTGAATTCACACAAATCAGCAACACGGCTCATTATGGAATCATCTGTCTTTGGTTTTCTTTGTATGTCATGCTATGTTGCAGTAAAATAACCCCAAACTCCTATTTTGAACCAACTTTGTCTATTCCTCTTTTTCGATTCCTTTCATTTTGGAGGAAATATTTAAGGTACAAGGAAACCACTGCATTCAGTACCATGAGGGTCCACTCCTGAACCTTGAGCAGGATGACTCTCCGGCCCTGAGGCATCCAGGCCAGCAGCACTGTGATCGCTCTGATGGAGAGCCAGCACACATACAGTCCACATGCTGCAGTGTACAGCTCATGGATCTTAGCACTGCCAGTCCAGAAAGACATCAGCCAGCGTCCAGTAAACACTGTGACAAACACAAATAAAAGAGTTTGTCTCACAGATTTTTGGCAGTGCTCTGAATTCTCTAAGCTCTCTTTCTCTCTCTGAAAGCAATTATGAATATTTAATAACCGCTGATTACAATAAGTTACAAAAATAAACAGTAATATGAATTCTGTTATTATTCCACAGAGCATAAAATGAAACATTTGAGTAACACAGATTCCTTGTTAGGTATTACATGTATTTACTATAGTAATACCAGAATATTACACAATTACAAGCAACTAAACCTAAACCAAACCCTAATCCTAACTCTATATGTTGTTAATTCATATTATTCAGTGCTTACACTGCCCTCCAAAAGTTTGGAAACACCCCTGGCAAAGTGTGGTTTTGGACGATATCAGCATAAATCCTTATCATTTGTGCAAATACATTAAAGTAACTTGACATTATCATTGAAGACCAGCAATAATAATTTATTTTGATTACATAATGGCGATATATACATGGCAAAGTCAGACATGCCCCTTTGCCAGCTGTGATGCCTGGTTACTGGTTTAACCAGGTTTTTAAAAGATTTTTGGGTCAGGACACCTTAATAGCTTCAACAACTGATTGCCAATTAAGTTTAGAATACAATGAAATTAGGCCCAGATTATGCACAGATGTAATAGCTGCTAATGGTGGATATTTTGATGAATCAAAAATGTACGATTTTTCTATGTATAAACTGTTTATGTAATAAAATATGTTTTCGTAGTTTGTGTTGCCCCTTATCAGCGCAAAATTAATCACAAATTAAAAAGGATTCATGCCAATATTGTCCAAAAACCCACTTTTTTAGGGCGTTTCCAAACTTTTGGAGGGCAGTGTAAATGTAATTACACAGTCAAGAAGAACCTTTAAAATGAAGTGAACCGAAATTTCCAAGACTGCGATGGTTGACGTTTTACATGCAATTACAAATAACAGGGACTGAATATCCCAAGTTCGAAAACAGATTTAAAATATTAAAATATCATTAAAAAGGTCCATAAGACTAATGTGCTTAAGTCATGCAAAGTCAAATGACAGATTAGTGTGATGAACACACTGAAATTTTATTCACTTATTTCTGAATCCTTTTTGAACCTCATAATTGTAAATAAAAAAAGTGCAAAGAAAGTAAGTCACACAGGATTGTAAAAATATGAGAGTGAGCAAATGATAAGACATCCAAATTTGTTGGACTCTCACCTGGTAGCGTGAGACACACCAAACTGGCCAAAAGCAGTGTCACACACATGAACAAAATCAGCAACACAATCTACAGGAGGGGTCGAAAGAGGAAAATAAACATTAAAGAACATTAAATTTGAGTTTTTAAAAAATAAAAAAAAATATCAAAACATTCACTGAAGTATAAAAGTATACAGGATAGAGTACCCTCAGAGGGAATTTCATGGGCCGGTGATAGGGCTGAAAGCCCACTGGGCCCCCCTGCTGCAGTATGGCCTGGTGGGCAGCATGCAGTCCTTCTCCCACCACAGGAATGGCGTTGTTTCGGGCCTGTTGGTTGTTGTTGTTGGCTTGCTGGTTGGCATTGTTCTCATTGTCTTCCTGGTCTCCCAGCAAGTAAGAATGCAAGTCTCTGAAAAGTCAAGAAAGCGATTAATGAAAAGTGAACCAAACCCTCCTGGTAAAATCACGGTGTAGGCATAATGTACATTAGAGTCTAAAGTTTAGAGGTCCCCGGCTCAAATTTTTGATTTTGCTAATATTTTTTCTGAAGAAAGATGCACATTTATAGTGATGAAAGCCAAAATATTGAATGTCATGAATGAATATTTACTGAGTAATCCACTATTTTGTAGAGGGCGGTCAAAATGGCAATTTTCACTTGAGATTCAGAAAAGCTCAATTCTAGTGATAGATTTTTTTTTTTAGAACAACAGGGAGAACCAGGAAAGGTCACTTCAGTCCACGAGGTTAACGGACGTAATGAGCAACAGGGTAAATATGTATGTGGGACTCACAACAAGTAGCCAGCGGTCACGGTCCACGCTCGCACCAGACCTTTGAGCCACTGCCGCGTATGCCCCTGTTCCAAAAGAGCAGGAAGAACAACCTGCAACAATAGCAACTCCAGAGACAGCTCACTTACTGGAGCATCGCTGAGAAAGAGAGAGAGGGAGAGGAAGTGATTACATTTGTATATACACTACTAGTATCACTGTTCTTAGCAATAGAGCTGTTCAGGCATGACATCAATTTGTAGGTCACCCATAATGTTAAACCTCCACAGGCTCCCTATGGAATATCTAATTGGTTTTTAGAAATAAAATGGCCTGGGAGTCATCTTACTACATCTGTAGCAGTTTTCCAGCCCTTACACCACCCTTTGCTCCTATTTAAATAACAATTTCACACCATGACTCCCAGACAAGCTTGTGTTATTTCATCCTTTCAAATTTGTGAATACTAATAGGAACATTTTAAAATAGAGCCAAAACTACTGTCCCTTTTATGTGTGAATGAGCTTGCTGTGGTGTAATGTCTCTAAATAAGATTGTAGTCACTATGTAGCAACTTGCTGGTTGTTAAAAAATATCTCCGTTTTTGTCCCTACAACAAATGTCAGTGCAGTCTAGTGTTGTTTTGGACTCTAAAAGCAGAAGCAGAAGCACTACTTTAACCTCTTTTTTGTGTTTCACGGAAGAAAGTCATACGAGTTTGGAAGTTCAAACATTAGCTTTCTCAGTCATTCAAACAATATTTAAAAGCCCCTGACTCTTTCCACAGAAGTCAGAGTCAGTGCCCTAACAAACACTACAGCTGTTCAAAGTACTCTAGTGACAAATGTAAAGCTCAGTGCTGCTGAGAGGACAGCAGGGTTACATAGGGTAAAATACCCTACACAAACACAGAGTGAGGGAACTTTCGACAGCATTATTGTTGTGGACGTTAAAATAATAACTCTCTGCAAGATCAGACTGTAGTAATGCTCTGCTGGGAATGATGCCATCAGGTGTAACACACCTGCCAAATGATGCAACAGGCCCACCTGACACCACAGAGAGTCCTGACACTCATTAGGTAACGAAGCAAAGGTCTGCCATGACAGCAGTAATTAGCACTTCACATTTATGGCCCTTTTAAACATGAAAGCCACACAGAGAAAAAACTTTGCTTCTTTTCTGGTTGTAATCTCCGCCTGGATTTATACAGCAAAACCACCAAACAACACTTGTTCTCAAGCTCTGAATCTTTATACAAAGTTATGTTATCACAAGTAAGGCTGCAAAACAAAATGCGATTAATCGATGTGTGTATTGTGTATATTTATTATGTATATATAAATACACACACATGTATATATTAAGGAAAAATATGTTAGATTTATATGTAAAATATTTATATTTATAAAGTGTTTGCATACAAATACATACAATACATTTGAATTAGGGCTGTCAAACAATTAATCACATAAAAAAATAAAAGTTTGCATGTATATATATATATATATATATATATACACACACAGACACACACACACAAATTAATGTATATATTTAAGAGAGATATGCCATTTATGTACAAAATATTTTTATTTATATAACATATAAATTATATAAAAATTAGAATAAATACATATACTTGTAAAAATTTCTTAAATATATACATGAATGTGTTTGTATTATATATACATATATGTAATTATATATAACCACAGTACACACACATATATTCAAACTCAAACTTTTATTTTGTATGCGATTAATCGCGGTTAATCGTTTGACAGCCCTCACTTAAATATTTTTTAAAACTATATACATGTGTGTGCGCATTTGTATAAAATATAACAGTTATACACAGTACACACACATATAGTAGGCAAACAAACTTTTATTTTGAATCAATTAATTGCAAATAATTGTTTTGCAGCCCTAATCACTAGGAACATTCAGCTTTAAGATTTTATGATAATGAGGTGAAAATACATCTTATTTACCTGTACAGCATCACATTGTAAGGAAGAAATGAAGGGAAGATGTGTTTGATTATCCGGATAGGAAGCCACAACATGAGAAGAACGATTGAGCCAAACACAACCTGAACAGGAGAGAGAAAAAAAAAAATCATTTAAAAACACAGAGAACAGAAAAGTATGAAACACCTAAGGGGACATGGTAATGGAAAAATATGAAATTGAAGGAAAAAGTTTAAGTGCTTTTGCACTCTTTCACAAAAGTATTTTCTCCTGAGAAACTCTGTGTTTTGCTCACAAAACATTTGCATTCTCTCACAAGAATCTTGAACACTAAAATATAGTTTTTCCTCCCACCTTATATTTTTCCATCACTAAAATTTTGTGAGTGAATGCAAAAGTTTTTAGGAGGAAAACTATACTTTTGCAAGCAAATGCAAAACCACTGAATAATCTTTCCTCCCATCTCTTTTTTTTTTGTTTACCATCACCATGCAATTTATAAAGAGATGTTAAAAAGAATCTCAAAAAGAGGTGAACATTTACTCACCACTGACAGTATGAATCGTCTCAAGTGTCTATATATTGGCAAGTGTATCATTTCTTGCACTGGGTTGAAATCTGGATCATTTAGATTTCTGAGAAACCACAAAACTCCAGGCCTTAGAACCTAAGAAATACAAGAACAGCGTTTAAATTCCTTAAACATCTCCTGAAAAATCTTCTGCATGAGTAAACCGATATAGAAATGCGCACCTCTCTGAGTAGAAGAATGAAAGAGGCGAAATAGAAGACGTAGACCATCCCCACCAGCCAATGAAGAAACATAGTGGTCCCTGGCGCTGATTCAAAACTCAACTCTCGGTCTTTCAACGAGGCATCAAACATTTCCTACAAAACAAACAAGATAAACAAATGTTGACCTTTATTGTATAACAAATACAACGTTTAAGGTTCCTAAACTAAACTTGGTAAAACTTTAAAGATGCACACCGAGATGAATAGGAATGCTAAACAATCGCTTTCTCCAATTATCACATTTCTTTTTGGCAAACAGAAATGAGTTATCATACCTTAAATTAGTTTGATAAAATGAAACTAAATACCAGAGAGCAGATATCAAGCCACCAGCCGCAGATGAGGGGGAACACGCCAATCTCTACAACTACTAGAAGAGACACCTGGAAGAAATAAAAGATGATCATTTAATATAAGCCTCAATAAAAGACATACAGTCAAACCAAAAAGTATTCAGACACCAGATATCATTTTTGATATTTTTTTTACTAATGGGTGCAAGACACTGTAGTTCATTTACGTAAGTGAGGGTAGCAAAATAAAGTAAACTGTGACATATTATACCCAAAAATTCTTCATAAAGTGTACTACCAGTAGAACTGATTAAAATTTGGTACCAAACATTTGATTTAACACTTTGACCTGTTGTTAGCTCAGCACTGAAAATGGTCAACATGTGACTGAAACCTTTGCCTTGCTTTACTCGGTAAATTGCTTACATTGTTTTCATTTCACTTGTGACTTTTTTTTTATTTTTGAGTGTGTGCAGAATTTCAAGTATTTTACTTTTTGAGACACTTTGACCTGACCATATTTTGTTACATACCATTCTATCAAAGTTATCTTTATCAAGAATTTACCATTTACTAGCAAATAGAAAACATATACATACTAGCATAAATAAGTGTATTAGGCCCAGGCCTGTAATCTAAGCTTAGATAATGCAACCTAATTATAGCATTATCTTGACTGAGAACATAGAATTACATTAAATCCCAAAGATCTTTTACAAAACCAGTTTTTGCAACCAGTTAAGTCATTGTTTTCGCCCTGTCTAATTACTCAACAAGTTTAGCAAACATGGCTTTACAGAACAGTGCAAATAAACTGCTGATGTAACTGACCTTTACAACAATGTAGCAGACTCCTAACAAGCGGCGTGATCTTTGAAATCTCACCAGTGCTGCTAATCCCTGAGATCTGAATTAAGGAAAGGAACAATCTGAGGCTGTACTACAGAAACGTCTCATCTTCAGTTAACATACAAGAGATAACATACAAGGGGGAGTTTATGTTATAAACAAGACCTTATCTGAAATCATTATGGTTATTAAATAGATATGACTCCTCATATCAGTCACATTAGCTAAATTTCAGCAAAAATCTGTGAGCAAAAAAAGTCCACTGTCAATAGTGTAGCGATGTATGAGGCACAGCTCACACAGAAGTCACTTTTAGACCATGTGTGAATGCACACAACCAGTTTGAACCGTATCAAGTGGATTTCTACTGAAAATTAATTTGGACCTTAAAAATCCAAACCCTGAAAAAGGATAAACTGCACCTTTAGGTGTGTTTCTGTAATATTGCCTTAGCAGACAACATATACTGAAACTGGATGATTCGGAGGTTGATATGTGGCAATTTCATAAAAAAAACCCAAAACAAAACAAAAAAAAAAGATGCTAGTCATATCTGCTGTGTAACTTCCTGGAAGACTTGGCAAACCAGAGAAGGTAGTTACTCAGATGGTGATTATTTCAGGTGTTCTTAAATGTGTTTAAGGATACATGACACACGATGAGTGTGATGGCTAAAAGGACATATCCAACTATCGTAGTGATGAGTCCCTCAAAGTGTGAGGCGCGAACCTGAAAACAGATTAGAGACAGTTGTCATTGTTGTCGTTTTTTTTTTTTTTTTAAATCAAATTGGATAAAAAGGTCTAAAACTAATCTGATACTTACATATTCTTCAAAACCAAGTCCAACCACTGAGAAGTGGCCAATGTGGTAGGGACAGAAAGCTAAGAAGAGATGATTTTAAGAGTTAAAGTTAGTAACTGAAGAACAGATTCAATGTTTTCATAGTGGTTTACTGAAAATGAAATGTTTTAATTTGGTTTAAACAAATCTGCAGTGATGCTTACCAAACACCAGTATGAAGAGTGTGTTGAGTGAGACCACCCAGAACACGTGCTCCTAAAGCAACAACAAAAAAATCCATTCATTTTTAATTCTTTTGAACTGGATGTATATTGAGAAATGAAATATTTGTGTCACTCACCAGAAAAACCAGGGACCCATCAAGCCCAAGCATCTAAAGAAAGAGGGTGGAACAGGTTTAATGTTTCTCTCAAGATTTTGGTATGACGCACAGTACAGTGATATACAGCACATAGTCTCACCCTTTCCCAAGTGAGCTCTTCTGCTGCACGATCCCATTCTAGAGCATTCCAGTTCATATCATCTGCACAGAACATATACAATGTTGCACCAGTTACCATTTACGCCCACTGAGAAATTTCTCATTTGGTTAATTAAAGCCATCATACCCTGTGCGCCATTGTTGGCATCTGCCACATCTTCAGCTCCTCCATCCTCCTCATCTTCATTATCAAGCTCCATCTCTTCCGCAGGGTCAGCAGGGAGGTCAGGAGCTTCAGCCGCTGCAGCATTTTCTGCTGGAGGTTCGGCTGGAGCAGGCATGGGCTGGTTTTCAGCACCCCCATTACCCTGGCCAGCGGCCTAATGGATTGGATATTAAAAAAAATGAAAAATGAAAATTAGCCTGCTATTTACTCACCATGCAGGCATCCTAGGTGTATATGACTTCCTTCTTTCAGAAGAATCCAGTCGGAGTTATATTAAAAATTATCCTGATCCAAGCTTTAAAATGGTATAGATGTGTGTTTCTCTTCATCAGACCAAAATAAGTCCAATAAAGTGCATTCATCCATAATAAAAAGTGCCTCACAAGGCACCGGGGGTGAATAAAGGCCTCCTGTAGCAAATCGATGCATTTTTGTGAGAAAAAATATCCATATTCAAAACGTAAGAATCACTTTAATCTAGCTTGCGCTCACTGTTGTTCACGGAAGAAGCTCTAAGCGAATGACGTGAGATGTTGGCATTGTGAGTCTCGCACAAACCAAATTCCGTTTGCAGGAGCAAAGAAAAAATTTCCTTACTTCAGCAAAGGAAAACCAGTCTCCTCTTGGTTTATATCGAAATCCTCCGACATTCTTCTTTACAAATCCTTGTTTTGTTTTGGTCTCTCCCCTATGCGTCCGCATTCATCACTTCCGAGCGGCACATACGCAACGCCGACGTCTTACATCATCTGCCCCGGAGATGCTTCCGTGTACAACCAGTCAGTGCAAGCTAAATTAAAGCAATTCTTGCGTTTTAAATATGGATATTTTTCTTACAAAAATGCATCAATTTGCTACAGGAGGCCTTTATTCACCCCCAGAGCCGTTTGAGGCACATTTTATTATGGATGGATGCACTTTATTGGACTTGTTTTGGACTGATGAAGAGAAACACCCATTTATGCCATTCTAAAGCTTGAAAGCGCCAGGACAATTTCTAATACAACTCCAATTGGGTTTGTCTGAAAGAAGGAAGTCATATACACCTAGGATGCCAGGAGGGTAAGTAAATAATGGGCTAATTGTCTTTTTTGAGGGAACTAATGCTTTAATAATGAAGAATTTTTTCTGACTGGAACCAACTATGGTAGAATTTGTACATAAGAGGGTTTGTGAAGTAATAAACTGCATCTGGTTCAATCCAAAAAAAAAAAAAAAACAAGCTGCTATTTTGGTAAGAGTGCAGTCTCCTGAGATTCAGGGGATAATGAGGGATTTGAAGATGACAGAAGGTCAGACAGGCTACTGTGTTGTGCTCAAATCAAAATGATAATTACAGTAAGCAGGAAGCAAAATAAACAAAGAGGGTCATGGCGCAACCTGTATAATTGGTCTCTGAAGAATATCAAGCTTTCAGAAAGTTTTGCTTACTTAAGCTGCAATAAGAATGACATTTTAGCTGTACAGAAGTTGCTGGTGTGGAAAATTGCGAAAAAAAAAAAAAAATGAACACAGAAAGTTTATTGGGCATAATCTGAAGTTTCAGCCACCAAAAAACTGGACTTAAAGTGGCATAATGCCAAACATATGAGAATATTTAAAAACAGAAGCATTTAAAATCTAAATATATCACAGTTTCCACAGGACAGTGATAAGAAATATTTCCTTAGAACCAAATCAGCATATTAAAATGATTTCTGAAGAATTATGTGACACTGAAGACTGGAGTAATAGATGCTGAAAATCAACTTTGCCAAAGGAATAAATTACATTTTGAAATATATTTAAAAAGAAAACTGCTTTTTAATTGTAAAAATTTCACAATATTACCAATTTACTGTATTTTTGATCAAATAAATGCAGCCTTGGTGCAATCTTCTTTCAAAAACATTTTAAAAAAATATTGAATGGTAGTGTAGATCCCAATGTGGTAATGACAATTCAAGAAAATAAGAAAGTATATTGGAATATTAATTTTTTAGTTATTCAATTTTTAGTTATAAAGTTTTATTAGTGCACCACTTTTATTAGTGCACACATTATTCTAAACCCATTAAATTTGAGAGTGTTGCATTCAATTTGATGAAAAGCAGCATAATGTCACATGGATATTGTACCTCATTGGGCGGTCCTGCAGCATTGGCAGGTTGCTGCTGGTTCTGCTCCAACCATAAAGGGGCTCCACCATGAACAATCTGCTCCCGCAGCCACACCAGACTGATGAAGGCACAGAGGGTGCAGGTCACCACAAAACAGCCCTGCAGGCAGTCGGCCAACAAGTTCTCTCTGCAGAGCATGAACATTCACTGATCATCACTTCTGAAACATCCATCCATTACAATTCACCACACAACCACGTCCACGGCTAAACCCGAGACCGCGGTGAGGATTGAAATAACCCATCATGCTCAGAGTTCACAATGAGCTGATCGGCAATGTAAATGAATATTTTAAAGAGAAAACTTGAGAGCTTTCCTGTCTGGTACGTACGTGGAGAGCATGTCTAAGGGCAAAGTCAGGAGGGAGCTTACGGATCCAGTGAACAGACACTTATAGATGCGACCTACAGGAAAAGGAGAACATTATATGAGCAACATGGCATACAACGCACAACATGGGGATAAAGACCGCATACTATTCACAGTGTACAAGACTGTGACCTCTGGGCATCACTTACATGCTGTTAGAGGTACAACCCCCAGCCAAGCGAAGGCAACAAGCGTGTAATGAAACCAGTATCGGATAGCCGTGCCTATACTAGTGACCAGTCCTGCGAAAATGTCCTGCACTGGGAGCCGTGAAGGCATGTCTGGAGAGTAAACTGAAAGAAAAATAGAAGAGGACTGTTATATGCATTTTATATGACAACTGTAGATGAACATTTTGGGCTTCTCTAATTTTAAAAGTGTATCATTAAAGGGACAGTTCACCCACATAGAGAAAATTCAGTCTTTTATTGACACAATAACTGACACGGAAGAGAAGAAATTGTTGAATAAAATCATTATTTTTGTTTTCTCATAGCTTCATAATATTACGATTAAACCACTGACATCACATGGACTATTTTATCAATGTTCTTACTACCTTTCGGGGCCTTGAACATGGTAGTTGCATTGCTGTCTATCATCAAAAATATCTTAATTTGTGTTCTGAAGATGAATTCTATGTGTTTCGAATGATATGAGGGTGAGTAATTAATGACAGAACTTTCATTTTTTCCATTTAATTGGGTGAACTATCCCTTTAAGTACTGAAAATTGGGGATTAAAAATTGTATTTAATTCAAATGAAAAAGGCTCATAATCCTTTGCTCATAATGACAGAAATTACTAAGATTACTGGGTTATTTTCAAAGTTGTTTGATAACTATCTTGCACTTTAATATAGACCATGACTCTGAAATGCCTTTAAAAGCATAATTCTACAAACAGAAGTACGGAAGAGGCGTCTCTAAAGCGCCTCTAAATCTCTTTCAAACTCTGAGAATCAAAACAACAATTATCGTCCACATAAACACAGACTACAACATTTGAGAGGGAACAAAATGTTAACAAGGATGCAGTGCTTATGTGTGTATAACTGTCTAAAATTATGCATCACTTGAGCAGTGCTGGGAAGGAAAAATAACATCTAATTTAATCTAGAGTTTTCTGATGAATGTTGTGATTGATAATCTTAAAATAATTATTTAAAAAACATAATTATTATTACTATTATTTTAAGATTACTATTGCAAAAAACATTACACAAAATAAGAAATATTACTATTGTAAATTTTAAAAACTGAGTATTTAAGAAAAATATTATTTTATTTATTTTACGACTGTAAATGACAATTAATATTTATGGCTGTTTTCATTTGTTCATTTTCATTAAACCATCAAGTTTTTATTTTGGTGGAAAACCACAGGAAGCCCTTTAAGCTTCTCTTTTATTGACAACAGCCGGTATTTGTGTGGGAAATTGGTTGGTGCATGTTCCATACCCATATGCATGCTTTAAGCAACCCAATCTCAAAGCACATAAGAGATCATTTTGTTTGGAGTAGAATTAACTGAGAATCGAGCTGTTTGATATACTGAAAACACAGGATCAGGAACTACTTGTGCGTAAAAGAACACAGTGCTGTGCTTCACTTTGAGTGCATATAGTTATTTAATTTGTGATTTAATAATCGCACCAAACCAACAATTTTGGTGTTATTTTGATTAATTGTGTCATTCTATGTTAAGTAATACATTAAAGGAGAAGTTCACTTTCAGAACAAAAGTTTACAGATAATGTTCTCACCCCCTTGTCATACAAGATGTTCATGTCTTTCTTTCTTCAGTCGTAAAGAAATTATGTTTTTTGAGGAAATAATTTCAGGATTTCTCTCCATATAGCGGACTTTAAAATCATCCTACATAGCTGCAGAAGTACCGACCCAGTGAAAGTGAACGTGCAAAGATCAAACGCCCTTTATATATATACATATTAGGGCTGTCAAACGATTAATCGCGATTAATCGCATACAAAATAAAAGTTTGAGTTTGTCTAATATATGTGTGTGTACTGTGTGGAATTATTATGTTTATATAAATACACAAACTAATGTGTATATTTAAGAGAAATATGTTTTTATGTACAAAATATTTTTATTTATAGATAATATAAATTATATAAAAATTATAATAAATACATATACTTGTAAATATTTCTTAAATATATACACGAATGTGTTTGTATTTATATATACATAATAATTACACACAGTACACACACATAAATTAGGCAAACTCAAACTTTTATTTTGTATGCGATTAATCATGATTAATCATTTGACAGCCCTAATATATATATAAAAGGTAAAACAGCGATGTAGGATGATTTTGAAATAGGAGGAGAAAATGAGATTGAAGTGTTAAACTATATATATTTTTTTTTAGAAAATAACCAATCAACTTGCTAGATAAGACCCTTCCTCCTTTATCATTTTTAGAGCCCTTTGAAGCTGCATTTAATCCTCATTTTGGAAGTTCAAACTCACGGGCACCATAACAGTCCACTATATGGAGAGAAATCCTGAAATGTTTTCCTCAAAAAACACTTTCTTTACAACTAAAGAAAGAAAGACATGAACATCTTGGATGACAAGGGAGGTGAGGACATTATCTGTAAATTTTTGTTCTGGAAGTGAACTTCTCCTTTAAGTTCCCACAGAAAACTAGAAGTAATGCTTTCCAAAAGGCATGTGTTTATCTTCCTCCCAAAGCTTTTGAAGAGCGCACACCATAACTAAATGAAAACACCTTCATTGTAGTAAGCCATGCAACGACTCACTTGTGTAAAAACCTTTTCACCTCAGCAAACAGCAGCTACGTCAGACAACACATGATCAACCCATACAACCCTATTGCTCCAAAGCACACAATCGCTGCTATTGAACAGGCCATTCGAGGCCGTTGTGACTCTATAGAGCCGTTCATGGCTTTACCTCCCCTGAAGAATGTAATGAGAGTGGGTTACTTACTTGGCGTGAAAGCAAATCTGTGCTTGCATAATTCGCAGTACTCTTTTCTGCTGTGTTTAAGCCACTGCACCAAGCTGTGAAAACACAAGAGGGGGCAGGAAGCGGGCGTGAGGATGATGATCTGACTTGTGTGGAAAAGCATAGAAAATCCTGCTTCGTTTCCCACTTCCACAAGGGAAGAATAACAACAGCTGGAACTCGATAGTTGGTCACCGTTACACTGAGGAGGACCCTTGAGCTCATAAGTTACAGCTAGTCGGTTAGTCAAATGCGTGTTGCTGACTTTTTCCATTCAGCAACCAAAAAGCCTGAACACAAAGCCTAACAAAAATAACTGGCCCCAATAGAAAGTTTAACCTAGATCTACTGACAGACATTCAGTTCTAGAAAATGCCAAATTAGCCAATTTAGGGCATTACAGAAATGTGCAATACAACTAAAACATGGTTTTCTTTTTTTTTTGTTTTACTATTTACTATCTTCTTTTGCCAAAGCAATACGCATGTTCAAAAAGTTGGGGTCAGTAACTTTTTCCTTTAAAGAAATTTATACTTTTATTCAGCAAGGATGCATTTAACTAATCAAAAGTAATAGTAAAGACGTTTATAATATTACAAAAGGTTTTTATTTCAAATAAATGCTGTTATTTTCAGCATCCTGACAAAAAAGTATCAGAGTTTCCACAACTGTTTTCAACATTGATACATTGATCACTGTGTTTTTGATCAAACAAATGCAGAATGTTACCGGCCCCCAACTTTTGAACAGTACTGTATGACTTGTTGACTTGTAAGCTTACTAATGAACAGCAAGGCCTTTGTCACATCAGATCATATTCTTGTTTGTCAGAGCTTGGAATCCCTTCTTACATTGCAAGTGGTTTTCCATTTCACGCTGTCCCATTTTTTGCCAATACTGACTCATCTTGAGTAGGACACCGAGAATTATTACTGCGGGACAGCAGGTTCAGTGTAGTTAACTGCTCACATTACATCCTGTGAATTTTATAGCAGGCACAATAAACTAATAATAAAGTGGGCCAGTCATCATTGAATGTTACTTCTAATGACCCATTTCTAAGTCGAATAACAATGCACGCTATAGATCTAACATGACGGAAGGTATTGTCCGACCCAAAAAACATCTTATAAAACAATATATAAAAACATTTATCGCACAAGGAATTTATCACTGAATGAACAAAGCTCTTACCATTCTTGGTGGATGAACTTAATACTTCCAGTACACACGCAGGGATGGTAGAGGGGTTTGTCCTGAGTTCCCTCAGATCGACACACCCTGCATATATCAGCTGCCAGAAAAGATGAGCAAAATTAACATTTTGAAGTGATGTGCACTACCATTCAAAAGTTTTTGAACAGTAAGATTTTTGTTGTTTTTAAGGAAGTCTCTACTGCTCACCAAGCCTGCATTTATTTGATCCAAGGTACAGCAAAGAGAGTAAAATTTTGGAATATTTTTAGTAATTAAAATAACTGTTTTCTATTTTAATATATTTTAAAAAGTAATTTATTGCTGTGATTTCAAAAATGAATTTTTAGCATCAAGTCACATGATCCTTCAGAACTAATTCTAATATTCTGATTTGCTGCTCAATAATAATAATAATAATAATAATAATAATAATAATAATAATAATGATAATAATAATAATAATAATACTAATAACACACATATATATATATATATATATATATATATATTCATTATATTTATTATTATTATTATTGTTGTTGTTGTTGTAAACAGCTGAGTAGAATTTTTTCAGATTTCTTTGGTGAATCAAAAGTTCAGAAGAACAACATTTACCTGAAATAGAAATCTTTTGTAACATTATAAACATCTTTAACATCACTTTTAAATACATTTAAAGGATCCTTGTTAAATAAAAGTTCTATTCATCAAAGAATCCTGAAAAAACAAAAGGGTACTTAACTGCTTCAATGATTAATAATAATAAAAAATGTTTCTTGAATGGCAAATCAGCACATTAAATTGATCTCTGAAGGATCATGTGACACTGGAGTAATGATACTGAAAATATTTCACGTTATTACTGCTTTTGCTGTACTTTGGATCAAATAAAAACAGGCTTGGTGAGCAGAAGAGACTTCTTTAAAAAAAAAAAATTGTATACAAAACACGTTAAATGAGAATGAACAGGATATGAGTGTTGCAACAAACACACTGTACCTGCCAAAACTTGAAAGCATATGAATTATGAAATTAGACTTAATTACGTTTTGTGCTTTGTAATTCACACTGATGAAAAAAGTAGATACAAGCAACATTATTGCGTGCTATCTTGACAGTCAATCTCCTGGTCATCTTTGCCCTCTTGCAATAACAACAGTATAAACCTTAACTAGATAATAATGAATAACATGAGAGACAGCTATCACTCCGGCACACATAAAGTTCAAAAATCAATGGGATACGTTTCACTTATATCATCAAAATTCAGGTGCGTTTACACCTGGCCAAAATACACAAATAAGCCATTCTACGTGAGCTGCTCGTGTTATGATAACGGCTAAAACTACTTTAACATGACTAATGTGCTTTTAACAATTTCCATGACGTCCTGTAAATGTCGAAATCAAGTTCAAATGCGTTTTAGTGTCTTTATTTGGGCGTGCTTGGAGGATGACAGCTGTACTAAACACCAAGCTGGCAGGAAAACATTTAGCTCGTTAGCTTGCAAAGGCCACATCAGTGAAAAATGCATATTTGGCTGCGCGCCCCGGCTAAATCATCACATAATAATAAACGTACTTTTGTCAGAGCTCGTTTAAAAAAATACAAGAAGCAAACAGACAGCAGCCACATTGCCTCCGTGTCTAGACAGCTTACCTTCTTCGGCAGTGTCCATCTTGTACGGTGACGCACTGTCCTCTTTACAGTGAACACATAACACACACCGCGGAACAAAACACGATATCAGCTCACAACTACGCTAAAATACAACATGACGAAATCGATCCACGCATGAACGCCGCATAACCCCGGCCCAGACCCCGTTTTTTTCGTGTAGTGCACACGGATAGCGCTGATCAAGCTACTTGTTGGTCGACTATATTACTGCTCAGCTGAACATGTTTGTGGCCTCTGGATCTGAATGTGCTGCTACGGTTTCGATTTACGGCAGAGCAACGCGCATGCGTAGAATACGCGACACTTTCTAGCGTTTTCCGGTGGTGACTGCGCTGGATTGTTGATGAATGAATTTACATATGAACTACTACAGCTTCATATGCATCATGTTAGCACATTTTTAACATTGCAATCCTTATTATTCTTATTTTTTTATTATTAATACAACATGCAAGCATCATAGTATATGGAATAAACTGTAACTAGGGCACAGTGCCAGCACAGAGGCAGTTTTTGTGGTTTGCATGTATGTTAAGGGGGTGAGGCATAGGACTTTGAATCTTGGTACACCTGGACATGTGCAAACACACATACACACCTTTTCTATTAGGGATATGTGACCCTGAACCACAAAACCAGTCTTAAGTAGCATGGGTATATTTGTAGCAATAACCAAAAATACATTGTATGGGTCAAAATGATCGATTTTTCTTTTATGACAAAAATCATTGGGATATTAAGTAAAGATAATGTTCCATGAAAATATTTAGTACATTTTGTTATGTAAATATATCAAAACTTAATTTTTGATTATTCATATGCATTGCTAAGAACTTCATCTGGACAACTTTAAAGGCGATTTTCTCAGTGTTTTGATTTTTTTTTGCACCCTCAGATTCCAGATTTTCAAATAGTTGTATCTCAGCCAACTATTGTCCTAACCTAACAACCCATACATCAATGGAAAGCTTATTTATTCAACTTACTTTGATGTATAAATCTCAATTTCAAAACATTGACCCTTATGACTGGTTTTGTGGTTTAGGGTCACATGGACTTTTTTATTAGCCTCTCATGATTTGTAGGTAACAAATAATGCATGTATGTTAATTCAGTGGTGCGTTTGGCTAGAATGTTTTTGTGGCGAATGGGATTTTTTTTAATGTAATAGAAATTATATGTGTTAAAGTTTTAATATGAACATGCATGCATCTTTTATCAGTATGAGATTTAATTTTTATAATAAATTTGACAGTAATACATAGTCAATCAGTTTATTCCAAGAAAGAATGTTGATTTATTTACATGACATATATTCTTTCCTCTGAGTACTAAAGATGTGCTTTTATTTAATAAATATAAATAAATAGAAGATGCTTTATACAAGAATATAAAATATTCTTATCAGGATCATAAGAAAAAAAATCCAAAAAAATATGTCACACGCAGAAAAACAAACAGATTCTTATTTTCTTTACTAAAACAACAGTTATTTAATTAGCAACATAAGGCAGCCAAAGCAGACTACATTTTTCAAGTTTAAATGTGAGAGATAAAATGTTTGTCAATATTGTAAAGAAAGAAACGTTTCTTTAAAGAACTAGTTTTCCTAGTTTGTCGCTAGTTCTTGTCTTTCACTGTCTTTATCATTTCTGATGGGGGGTTTGAATGTCTTGGCATTATAAACCCAAACAGTATCAATTCCCTCTCCAGCAACGTCATCAGGAGTCCAAGTAGGAAATGGAAAACGACAAGCTACTACTTTGGCTGAACTCTGGAGCTCTGTTTGGAGTTTGACTTCAAGCTGCTCCATCTGTGGAGAAAACAACAATGTCTGTCAGACTGTAAAATACTGTATGTACATGGGTATGTATGTACAGTGCACAGCATAAATGAGTACACCCCCTCTAAATAAATATAAAAGATGTATTTTCTTAATGATCACTAATATAATTCATGGAAAAATGGCAAAATGTAAATGTATTAAACATATACTTAATAAAAACAACTAAATATATCCCAATATTTGCTGTAAGATAAGTAAATTAGTCAATTTTGTTTAAATTGCAGAAATGAGTACACCCTAGATTTAATTCAGCAAATGTATAATATTCCAGTGCTTAGCATGTCCTCCAGAACATTAAGTATACTGCTCTGCCACTTCTTGTGATGACAAATTTTCACATCTGTCCTGTTTAACCCCTGGAGGACGACCTCCTTAAATGCCCTGGTCTTTAATGGGAGGTGTTGCTCAGCTCTTCTCTACAGAATCCCCCACAGCTGCTCAAGAGTGTTAAGATAGTAAAATACATGTTCACTGAAGGATTTTCGCCTTGGGAGAATGAATATCTTCATTGTCATGCTGAAAAAATGCCCAATAATGCATGGAATGAGGGGAGGGTAGCATCTTCAGTTTCATTTTTTTGTATTACATCACATAGTGGTGTGTGAATTCATGACAGCATTGATAAAGCACAACTCTCTCAAACCTTCAGCACTCATACATCCCTATAGAAGAGCTTTACTACCACTGAAGGTCACTGTGGGTACCAGGCACTTCTCACTGTACTCCTCCTCTAGCAACACCAGAACATTTTGGATGCTTTTGGAACTGAAATGACTGACTTGGTCTCTTGAGACCAGAGTATGGATTCCCAGGAGTCTATATTTTGTAAATATGGGCCTTGGGAGAGGTTAAATGAGCCAACCCCAACAAGTCATCTAAGTTAAGAGTAATTGCTGAATTTGTTATGTTTTAGAGAGGGTGTACTCATTTATGCTGTGCACTGTATGTGTGTGTGTGTGTGTGCATATATAACTTACCATTTGAGGAACCCCAAAGATGACCACATTGGAGTACTCTGAAAAACTGACCTATGAAAGAAGACAGTTTCAGAGACTAATAATACTTCTTATACATATTCCATTATTACATACAGATTGTATCTATCTGTAAATACATAAAGTATTTACAAATATAATTCTTACCTTCCAAAGATCAGAAATATAAAAAGATGTGTTGTGATGAACACCTTCCCTCCAGGCTTTGTAACGGGAGTACCAAACCAGCCAAGGGTTCAGCTCAAAGCCAACCGCCTTAAATCCGCTTTTTGCTGCAGCAATAACCTACACAAGACCAGACACACAGAAGAACGCAATTTGTGGGCTTATTAACAAATTAACAAACTGTGATCAATTAACATCATTAATGTTATATAGTTATATTGTATTTCTGATATACACCATGGTATTGAATAATTTTTATTCATATACTATAGTAAAATCCAAATTAATAGGGGAAGCTTTAAAAAGGAACATAACATATGATCACTTAATACCTCAGAGAAATTGATAAAATCCTTTTCTTTGTCATATAACAAAAATGCAAACACATACACCGCCATTCAAAAGTTTGGGATCAGTGAGATTTTTAATGTTTTTTACAGAAGTCTCTTATGCTCATCAAAGTTTGATTTATTTGATCAAAAATACAGAAAAAAGTAATATTATGAAGTATTATTACAATTTAAAATAACAGCCTTCTATTTTAATATACATTAAAATCTAATTTATTTCTGTGGCCCAAAACTGAATTTTCATCAGCTATTACTTCAGAAATTATTCTAATATGCCAATTTTTTTTAGCAATCTTGGAAACAATTGTGCTGTTAAACCTGTGATATTTCTTTCAGGATTCTTTGATGAATAAATAGTGAAAAAAAGAACAGCATTTATAACAGAATTCTTTTCTAATAACAGAAGTCTTTACTATCACTTTTTCGCCTTTAAAATTGTCCAAATGAAGTTCTTAGCAATGCATATTACTAATCAAAAATTACATTTTGATATATTTATGGTAGGAAATTTACAAAATATCTTCATGGAACATGATCTTCACCTAATATCTTAATGATCTTCAGCATAAAAGAAAAATCAATCATTTTGACCCATACAATGTATTTTTGGCTATTGCTAAAAATATACGCTGCTACTTAAGACTTAAGCTTTTGTGGTCCAGGGTCACAAAAATCAGCATATTAGAATGATTTCTAAAGGATCCTGTGACACAGAAGACTGGAGTAATGATGCTGAGAATTCAGCTTTACATCACAGGAATAAATTACACTAAATTACAGTATATTAAAATAGAAAACCACTATTTTAAATTGCAATAATATTTCACAATATTACTGTTTTTTTCTTGATGAGCACAAAAGACTTCTTCAAAACACATAACAAATCTCACTGATCCCAAACTTTTGAACGACAGTGTACATACATATACAAATTAGTATTATCTTCACTAAAATAAATAGATATATATATAAAAAAAAAAAAAATCAGGACACTTACTATCCGTCCATCTCCGCTGCCGATATCTACCAGAGACCCTGATCTAGTTTTCAAAACATTAAGCACGTTTTTAATTTGAGTCGTTGTTGCAGGTACAAACGGGAGACAAACTTTCCTCAGTGCTGGTGCAACAAACGGTCCAGTCACTGCATAGAGAGCGACCAATGACCCTCCGACGACACAAGTTGCAACAATACCGAGTCGTTTTTTAAAAGCACCTTCTCCTGATCCCTGCTTATAAGTCTCTGTGGAGGGATTTGATTCTGTGCCAAAGTCAGACATCCTGAAATTAAAGCAGCGGGACTCATCAACTGACCTCCTCACTGACTGCCCAATGACAGCACGCAGCTTTGGATACACACACAGTAAAAATCAGTCAGATGAGTAATGAGCAAAACATTGAAATAACTTAACTACATAACCCTAGCAATATACAGACGAACATACTATCTATATATTCAACAGCTAGATAAAACAACCACAGAACTTCACATGATTTCTTGAGACAAGCATGAGAATTGGTGCATCTCCTTATTTGTCCGACGACGAACTAAACGCTTTTAGTTCCGCTCTGTCACTTACTACAGGCAGAAAAACAAACGCTATTAATTCATGAGATAATAAAAATGAAGACATCTAACGAATTTTGAGTTTAAGATGTATAGCCTGTTAGTTAACAGTCATTTTATATTGTTATTTGTTAAACAATAGTGAAATTTTATCCCTTGCTTTTCCCTTAACATACCAGAGGGAGGCACTATTATGCGGATGCACTCACAAACCCTCATTACAAAACGCTCATTACGCATCACATTATATTCTAGCTGCTGCTTTTTTATTATCAACTTAAAATGGCAGTTGTAATAAAAACTACTTTTATATTTTTAAAAATGTTATTATGACGAGGTTGGTAATATTAGAAATGTCCACATGCCTACATCCACTCCAAAATGTTACCAATAAGTGGGGGCATGAAACGGAACGGAAGGAAACGGATTTTATATTAAAATGCAATAAAATGAGACAGCATAATAACAGTAGTTGTTTGTAATTTTATCTGTCATGTGATATGAGAATGAAAACTGGAGCATGAAGGGTAACAAAGTATAAAAGAAGCACAAATGTTCGCACATAGACATAAAAGCAATGAAAATACAAATAAATTAAGTCACACTTAAAACACAGTTAAATTAAACCAAACCAAACCAAACCAAACATCTTAGGGAACAAGAAGCCTGTCCCACATTACAAATAAACAATGGTGAATACAGCCATTACAGTAATATGCTTTATGTCATGTTTTAAATAATACCCAAACCAAAAAGCACGAATTAAAGATATTTACATCAAACATATGCAATGATTGAGTGTCCTAATATCATTCTCAATATTAGGAATAAAACAAAAAGTACATAAAAGTCATCAAATTGTATATACTAGACAGCCTAAGACTAGTCATATACAAAAACAGGAAAAGAAAACTGACAATAATACAGTTTAATGGTTCACATATTCATGTTTTTTTGATCCATAACCCTTTATGGATACAAAACGGTGAAAATGAAGTGACTAGACAAGGAAACTTTGTCTGTCAACAAACATAAACAAGTGCATGACTACTACAAATAAAACAGTTACAAAAAGACAATAAAGAAACAATCTATCCTAAAGCGGGCTGACGTGCACGGAAAACCATCAAAAGTCATTGGATACTGACCGATGCACAGTTCTGTCCATTGCAGCTCGCCCACGGCTGGTGGTGGGCCCATCGTAAAGTTCATCATCCAGGTCGCACTCTTCAGCCCCATCGTGCGAGTAGCTGTGCTTCATCACTAGAATATTCCTGCGGACGCTAGGGGTTACTTGCAGAGGAAATGGAGGTTGTATGGATGGCTCCATCTCTGAGAGAATCGCTGCAGCGTCTCGCAGGCTGAGATCGCTGCGGCTGCCACGAGTGCTGGACACCTGGGATCCACAGTGGTGACCGTGGATGCATTTGGAGGAGGTGCGCTGCAGTTTGGGAAAGTCCTCAGGTAAAACTTCACCATCCGATGAGGCTGCTTGGCGTAACGTGCACAGCTCGTAGTGAGGGGGTTCAAAGGCCTCGTGCAGCAAGGTGGGGTCGAATTCATCTCTGCGGATGATGTACTTCTTCCGTGGCTGTTTTATTTGGATGATTATGGACACGGTGAGCAGGATAATCACCACTCCGCAGGTCACACCAATAATGGTCACATTAGTGTTGTCGAGACTGTCCAGGATATTTGCTTTTCGTTTTTCTGTGTGAAAGGAGCATAAATATTGTATCTGGCACATTGTTTTAAATGTAGGGGGGAGGGATCAATATATATACATATATACATACATATATATATATATTCTTATTACCAATGTTGTGAAAACAGTTGTGCTGCTTAAAGGAGAAGTCCACTTCCAAAACAAAGAAATTATGTTTTTTGAGGAAAACATTTCAGCATTTTTCTTCATATAATGGACTGGCTATGGTGCCCCGATTTTGAACTTCCAAAATGCAGTTTAAATGCAGCTTCAAATGATCCCAATGTGGTTGTAAACGATCGCAGCCGAGGAAGAAGGGTCTTATCTAGTGAAACGATCGGTTATTTTCATTAAAAAAATACAATTTAAATACTTTTTATTCTCAACGCTCCTCTTGCCTTGCTCTCCATGAACTCTGTGTATTCTGGTTTAAGACAGTTAGGGTATGTCGAAAAACTCCAATCGTATTTTCTCCCTCAACTTCAAAAATCATTTAAAAATAATCCTACATCGCTGCAGAAGTACCGACACAGTCTTTGCAAAGTGAACATGCAAAGAACCCCCTTAACAAAAAAGGTTAAACAGTGATATAGGGCGATTTTGAAGTTGAGGGAGAACATGAGATGGGAGTTTTTCGACATACACTAACTGTCATGCCTTGGAACAAAAACAGTTTAGGCAGAGTGAGACAAGATGGGCGTTTGACATTAAAAACTATATAAATTGTATTATTTTTATGAAAATAACCGACCATTACGTTAGATAAGACCCTTCTTTCTCAGCTGGGATCATTTACAACCACATTTGGGATCATTTGAAGCCGCAATTAAACTGCATTTTGGGAGTTCAAAATCAGGACACCATATCAGTCCATTAAATTAAGAAAAATGCTGAAAAGTTTTCTTTAAAAAAATCATAATTTCGTTTCGACTGAAAAAAGAAAGACATGAATATCTTGGATGACAATGGGGGTGAGTACATTTTATGTTAATCCTTGAAGTGGACTTCTCCTTTAATATTTTTGTAGGAACCATTATGCATGTAATAAAGAAATCATTTTGTATCATTATAAATGCCTTTACTGTTACTTTTGATCAAATGAATGTGTCCTTGCTAAATAAAAGTATTGATTTATCAAAAATGTACTTATTTATATTTAGGTGTATTTACATGAACATGTAGTGTTGTTTACTCAAAAATGAAAATGCTCTCATCATTTACCTGAATGACTTTCTTTCTTCTGTGGAACACACGCATATACAAACACAAAAGATATTCTGAAAAATACATCTGTGATTTTTAGGGGTCCAAGCGTGTAGCGCTGAAACCCTATTGTAATTGTTAGAATGGGCAAGGATCAGCAATCTCCACAGAAAACTGATTGTGCAGACCAAACCTTAAGTCGTAGAGACCTGAAACTTGGAGGGATGGTAGTACTCATACCACCAACAATATCACCAAGTCTTGCCCCAATCAGCCTGACAGGGATACAACAGCGATCTAAAATACTAAATCACTCATAACTCCCAAATCGTAAATTGCAGGCTCAAGTGTCTTATGCCGTTGAAATCCATGGCTCACGACAGACAAAACGCATGTCTCAGATTCGATCGTGATCCTGGCAAAATTTTCGGGTACTTTGGATTTTTTTTGAAAAACCTACTTTTGCAAACTAGTCTTAGGTTTTTCACCCAATCAGAACCAAACCAGTGCAGGAAGGTTCTCTGGAGAGTTAATATCAATAATTATCAAAAAACATTTAACTTTTGACTCACCGTCGTAAAAGGGATGCCAAAACATTTAAAAGGGGCAGGGCCACTTTTTGTAAAATGTCTATAACTCCTGAATGGAATGAGATATCTGTGGCAAACTCAGAACACTTATGTAGAGCTCAGTCTAAGGTTGCAGGACAAAAATCACAGAGCTTGGCCACTTGGTGGTGCTAAAGAGGGAAAAAACATTTAAAAAACAAAAACAAAAAACATTTGTTCTATCAACATAAAAAACATTTGTCCCATCAAATCGCTGAGTACAGTCTTGGTCCAAAGTGACACAAGTGTCTATAAAGGACAGGACGTTTGCATATCTCAGAAAACATGGCCGCCATTGGCAGATGAAGTTTGAGCACTTAATAGACAAGGTTAACGGACGCGATCAGAACGAAACTCTGTGGGCCTATTTGACTCATGGCCTAAAAGGTCTGTGAGAAATTGGAAGAAATCGGCCACTGGGGGCATTTTTCAAAGGCGTAAATGATTGTACTTCGCACGGTTTTTCACACATACGCACAATATTCATATCATACGATAGAACTACTTATTCCAGACAACTTTGCCTCTAGAACCACTGCTGTCAATCAAATTGTTTGTTAAATGATTAAGCAGATGTAAAAAAGCTACTTTTGCGAACTAGTCCTAGGTTTTCACTCAGTTTGGAAAAAACACTGCAGTACGTTTCTCTGGACTGTCTAGGTCAGGGGTGCCCAAACTCAGGCCGGTGTCCTGCAGAGTTTAGCTCCAACCCCAATTAGACACACCTGAACCAGCTAATATCTCTTACTAGGCATGCTAGAAACTTCCAGGTAGGTGTGTTGAGGCAAGTTGGAGCTAAACTCTGCAGGACACCGACCCTCCAGGACCAAGTTTGGACAGCCCTACTCTAGGTCAATAATTATCAAAAAAATGTTCAAATTTACCCTTTGGGAAGCTATAACAGGGTGTTTTAGAAGAGAGTCTTGCCAAATTTACCCAAATCCTATAAAGCCTAAAGGAAAACTCAAAACCTACTGAGCACATGTGACAGGTGATTCTAAACAAGCATGCAAAGTTTTAAGGAGATCAGACCACACCTGGCACTATAACAGTCATAACCATTAAAAAACATAATATTTCTAAGGTAAATTACCTGGATTTGCCAAAAAAAATGTAAATAATTGATTTAGGTGGTTACAGGCTTGCTAAATAATGTTTTTTTATATCTGTTTAAATGCCTTAAAGCGCTTGAACCCCGGTAATCCTGCTTGCAGCTATTTTTATCTTGACTTTTGTTGTAGGAACAAAAGCAGTTACTTCTTCCAAAAATTTTCTTTTGTGTTCCACAAAACTCATAAAAGTCATACAGGTTTGGAATGACATCAGGGTGAGTAAATGATGACAGCATTTTCATTTTTGGCTAGAATATCCCTTTTTTCCCTCTGATTATATACCTTTGCAACCATTCTCATCCCAAGGATAGACACAGTTTTGGATACCATTGCACACCAATGTGTGGTTAATACACATGTTGCTATGGCAGAAGAAAGAGTCTCCTTCACATGGAGCTGAAGAGCAGAGAAAAATGATAATAATTATAGAAGAAACCACATGAGACACCACCATATCATGCTGCTATAACTGCTGAAGTGACTCAGTACAGCACTAATAATGTGTTAGTCCAAATATGCAGTTAAAATAAGAGGTAAATCACGACTTTAACGCTAGAAAGAAATCTTTATGTGCTACTGAAATGTGTCAGGATAAAAAAACGATCGAATGACTCACGCTCGTGGAAGGTGGTGAAGAGGATACGGAATCTGCTCCTGCGGCTGGTCTCATCGGCCCACATGCGAATCACACCTAATGAAGTCAGCAGCATCACGTCATTGGCCACCGTGCTGCAGAATTTATTCTTCAGGTGTTCCACCGAACTGCTTCCATCATACACAGCGACAAAGTTACGCTTGCACTCATTAGAGTTCTGCATCTCATAATCCAGGAAACGCAAATAGATCTATACAGGAAAAGACACATTTATATCAGAGTTCTTTGCATTTATATTTTTCATGGTGGGGAATAATAAGAACAGCCCTAGGCCTCCATACTGGGCTTTGATTTCATTAAAGGTGACATATCATGAAAATCTGACTTTTTCAGTTTTTAAGTGCAATAATCGGGTAAAAAATAACCAAATGGGAACCACAGAGAAACGTTCTGTGTTTGCTAGGTTTTCGTGTGCATATTATACACATCTACCCCACACCCCTAATCCTATACCCATTGCGTATCAGGCTGGGTGCGGCAGATGGGCAAGTCTCTGGCAGGTGAGTCAGTAGTTCGCTTGACAGTAAATAAGGATCTAATCCTAATGTATCCTAATGTATATTTAAAAAAACAAACAAACATTGTTTTTTTGTTGTTAGTGAAGTGTTATTTTGGTTCCAATCACCAAGGCTATGCAAGGTCCTAAAGATGGCGTCCTCAACAAAAAAGTCACATGACTGAAACCCATTAATAGGGACTTTGCTGTATAATGACGACCATCTCAGCCACTCCAGCAACGGACCCAACCCGGAAAAAACTACTGCGTGGATTTTTGCCAATAACCAATAGTTCCACCAATCAATTATAGGTGCCGATTAATCGGCAAAACCGGTCGGTCGACCTCTATTTTTAACATAAACTTGTGTGTATTTGGCAGTTTAAGCGCAATAAGACCTTAGTTTATTACTCACATGCTGTGTGACAGCCCCTTTCTGTGCACGTGCTTCGGACATGTGTGCTTAGAAATATATATTATCACATATCAGACGTTTAAACTGATATGGCTTTAAAATGCATGTTTTCAGTGTGACAGACATGATAATCAAAACGAGCTATGAGCGGTAAAGCTATTCTGGAAAAAAAGGGGGGGGGCAGCAGCTTATTTGCATTTAAAGAGACATGCACGAAAACAGCCTGTTTCTGCTTCCAATCAAATTAGAAATTATATAATAAAAGATCCGTGGGGTATTTTGGGAATTATGAAACTTCACAGACACATTCTGGGGACACCTAAGATTAATATTACATCTTCAAAAGCATAATATGTCACCTTTAAATAAAGTTGTTAATGGAATTTTACCTTTGAGCCAGGAGGAGCTCTTATGAACCACCTGCAGTCTACAGCCTCTGTCTGCAGCGCTTTGCCCTCTTTCGAAACCATTACGGACTCCACAATCCCCTCTGGCCCGCTCATCTCAAATTCACAAACTGCAACATGAAAGCACAGTAACATATCATTGTGAAGTGGTTTTATTATGCAGAGGAGATCAATTAAAAAAAAACACTTCACTCACCAGGAAGAGGTGGTTGAACTCCAAGGTCTTTGAATTCAGGATCTGCAAAATAAGCAGAGGAGAGGGAGTGATTAAGGATTTTTATAAGGCCTTAATCTGTTTAGTTTACAAGGTCATATAAACCACAAACTCACAAGTGATTTCATATTCACGTAAGCAACATAAAATACTGTCCTAAATATCAAAACGGGTGGCTTCTTGATGTTAAAAAGACCTTCACAGATCAATGTGAATTTAAAGGCTGGTTTATGCCATGCTGTTTGCTATTAAAAAACACTGTTTATCCAAAATTATTTTTATGCGGTTTGTTTAGAAAAGTAAGTTACGCGAGTGAGGACACCAGCATACAAAACTGAAACTGATAACAAAATTAAAATGATCAAACATGAAAATAAAGACATTATGATTTTTTTTTTTCAAATAAATGCTGTTCTTTTGAACTTTCTATTCATTAAAGAATCCTGAAAAAATGGTTTATGGTTTACACAAACATTTTAAGAACTGTAGCATTTAAAGTCATAAGAAATGTTTCTTGAGCACCAAATCAGCACATTAGAGCGATTTCTAAAAGATCATGTAACACTGAAAACTGGAGTAATGATGCGGAAAATTCAGCTTTGCCATTACAGGAATAAATTACATTTTAAAATACATAAAAAAACAGTTATTTCAAGTTAAAATAATATTTCTTAAGATGTACTGTATTTTTTTAATAAATGCAGTCTCGGTGAGCCTAAGAGAATTCTTTTTATAAACATTATTACTAAACCCAAACCTCTGAACGGTAGGGTATAGATGTTATTATTTAATTGTAAGAACATGATTAAAATATTAAAAAATATTTAAAAACAGATGGAAATGTATTTGATGGTTTGAAAGACAAACACGGATAAATAAAACACATTGTTGACTTCCCTCCCTGACCTTGAGGAACTTCTGTCCCAGGACAATAATTTTTTTTCTTTTACCATAATAACTGAAACACATAGGATTAGGGAATGAGAATGATGTCCTGAGGCTTGAGTCATGATCGTACGTGGATTAATAATCCCTGCACCAGCCTCACACAGATTAGGTTGCCCAGTGTGACAGAAAGCAAAGTAATAAGATGTAGGTGTGTTTATAGGAGCCTGTTTGAACTTTTTTTATTCATGCACAAGCTTAAACAGGTAAATAGGCTCTGGCCAGTTTATCATGTTTATCTAAATCTAATTTATAATTTCCAAAAAATTCACCCAAGTCCTTTAGGGTTTCAATCTAAAATCATTTAGGGATTCGCAATAATCCTCTCATGTTTTCTTACCTCTGGTACAGCTTGGCTAAGATTACTCTTTATGCTGATGTAACAGGATGCATGTAGGACTCTAATAAATCTCTGATGTATGATGTGCAGAATGATATTTTACAGCATTTAAAATCATTGATTGGAATACATTATGCAACCTTTTTTTGTAACATAAGCATTCATTACATCTCTTGGTGGTTACAAAAGTATTATTGTTTTTTAAGATTTAAAAAATGTTAGTTTTGTTTAAATAAAATAGGTAAATCAATAACAATTTTGGCTGGGCTTTTTCTAATATAAGTACTGGGTTTCTGGATATATGTATTTTGTATGCTTCCTTCATTACAGGGTTGTCAATAAAATTCACAGGGGTCCTGGACATTTTGTGATTGCTGGTCCTCTCCTCCTTCATTACCAAATTCAGAAGACGGGATTTAGCTTTGAGAGGAGATTAGCACTGCTGTTCAGTGTTTATTAGGCAGCTGTAATGAACACTAGTGTAATCAGAATTTAAGTAACATCACATAATCAGGAACACCAGCCAACTTTAGACAAGACAGACATCACATCTGTCTCAAACCTCGGTCAAGCAGTCAAAAAAACACTTCTGTTTTGACTTTGACTATTCATTGATAATGTACAATATGGATTCCAAAATATCTTGACGAAAGACTTATGACCGTTTGCAACCCAATAGTAATGCATAAAGCAAATTATTTTGGCCATCCCGTAGATTTGCGAAAGGATTTGGCGAAGCTGAAGTGGGAGGACAGAGCTCAGGACATGGAGCAGACTGAGTGTGCTCCTCTGAAGACAAGCTTTCATTAACTGGGATCAGAGACATCACAAACCTCCCCCACTCAGCTGCTGCATGTGTGCCTGCACTACAAATGCAGGGCCATCTGACCTGAGCACAGAACACAGCATTTACCAAAACACGGAGGATCTTGCTAAGAATAAACCACCAGTACAAAACCAACATTATAACTGTACATACATTTCGTTTCAGGATAGATACAGTGTCCAAAAAAGACCACAAAATCTGATATTCAAATTGTAATTTAAACCTGTGGCCACATTTTAAAACAAGTTGTAAAATGAATAAAAAATATTTCAGATGACAAGAACACAAAAATCTTACCTTGGGTGAAATTGTACCGAGCTGAAAATCCAGTGGCTTCTAATTCGCCATCTGCCACAAACTTTATCCAAAGGTATCGTCCGCTGGACCTAACATAGGTCGGGCTCTCTTGTCCACAGTAACGGCCGATAATAGGAGAAAAGCTGAAGGGGCCATCCCTGACTTCAATGTGGTCAAACTTACACTCCCACGATGGCTCAATAGCATACTTTTCATCAAAATACAGGTCGATGCATTGCCTTGGAGAAGCTATGACATAATTAAAAGCACTAGTTAGACATGCAAATGTTACTGATTAAAATCTAAATGGATGCTCGCTAACCTTCAATTATGTATATGCATTCTCGGTCAGGAGGATATTTTTCAGGATAGTTAGGAGATGTGAAAAGCCCTCCATCAGGTTCTTTGACCCAAGCACCACACAACCCTGCAGGCGTCACACCTGAGTTGTTTTTAACTGAAAAGACAAAGCATTACTTTATTAAACTATTTATACATATATATATATATATATATAAAACAGTCTACAATCAAATCAAGTAATACACTACTTGTGCATGAGATCACAAAGCCCTTCTTGTTTAAGAGGTAATTGTTAAGAAGAGATAATTACCTATAGCTCTCTTTGGTGGTGCTGTTGGTGCTCCAGAAAATCCGAGATTGACAAGACTTGCAACAACTGTTAAAATGAATAACAGTCTGAGATGTTTATACAATACTTAAATGTTTAAATACAGTTACAATGTACAGTATACTCTGTAATCTATCTGTCTGTGTGTCTATCGATCTGTGCAACTTTATCAGCACTATTACAAGTGCATGTTTATATGTTGTAATCGCCACTTCAGGTGTAGTGATATATTTGTTTTCGTGTGAACATGCGAACAGTATAACATTAAATATAGGAATATGGCTTATGGAAATCATGTATGTATTGTTCCCATGAGGTTACTCGGTCGATAACAATAAAATGAAACATTATATTTACGTCCGTTTTCATAGGTTCGCGCAGTGTTTTGATATTTACTTACCAACAAGCAGTTTCACCCGCGGCACCATGATTCTCCCCAAGGGTTTCAACTTTGAATTCCATGAAATGCGGATGGAAGTGGCGAGGCGAAGGATGAATCTGAGGTAAATTATAACTACAATATAAAGCAGTCCGTCTTTAGAAGAGCTGCTTAAATGACGCTATCCAAATTGTGTGAGATTCATCGCAAAAACTGTTGCCGCTATTCCACGAACTCACGGTTGTAGTTGAACACTTGTTTGATGGAACAGGTTGAACACATCTGCGTAATCCGCCTCAGTGCACAGAAGACCCGCGGACGCGAAGAGTGGATTAACACGATCCCTTCATTTATATTTGGCCAGAATATTCTATATGCGGTACCCTGCCTCAGATGAAGTTTGTCCAGGTGATGTTAACCCATGGCTTGCTAAACCAGCCTATACTAATTTGTGTAGCCTATTTTAAAATATGGCACTGTGATGTGGGCAAAATGAAAACATTGTGCCAAGTCTGAGTTGAGTCCAGTTCCAAGTATAACTTGTCAAAGAACACGAGTGTATTGATTACACTCTGTATAATATAGGCTAGTATAGTCGCCATTTTTTGATAATTAAAACAAGGCTGTAATGGGTACATTCAGTTCAGGCTATAATGTTATGTATATCATAATATGTATTTACAGAATGTTTCCAGTGACCTTGAAACAGTACATAATGACTGATGACACAGCACCGTTTTCATTCTTGATAAAGTATAGCTTCTATCTGAATAAGGTCTTCTTTATTGAAATTTGTGAAAATATTTATATATTTAATATTTATATGATACAGCAAGATATTTTTAGTAACATTTTAGGTCATACTTTTAATGGAAAAAAAATAATAATTTTCTCCCAAAATCATAAGATAATTTTCGTATGAACATGCAAACAGAATAACACATTAAATATAGAAATGGCTTAAACTTTGGAAATCATGTATGTATTGTTCCCAAGAGATTAGGCTACTTGGTTGATAACATCAAAATTAAACATTATATTTATATATTTAATATATACATGACATAGCAAGATATTTTTAGTTACTTAATTTGAATGAAGAAAAAAAAAAAGATTACACGTGATAATTCATGGATCAGGGCAATTTCACATTGCATAGACCACTGGTTTTGGGATAAACAATTCTAAGGGGCCTTTTACCCTGGTGAAGCTCTGTTGTACACTGTAATGCCCTGCAAAACTTAAAAATAATTATAGGGTAATGTGTGCATTATTACAATTTCCTACTCCAGAAATAATACTAGCAATAAAAGTGTAAAAGTTTAAAATTAAAATGTGACCCCAGACCACAAAACAGTCGGGTATCATTAGTTTATTTGTACCAAAAGCCAAAAAATACATTGTATGGGTCAAAATTACTGATTTTTCTTTTATGTCAAAAATCATTAGGATATTAAGTAAACATCATGTTCCATGAAAATATTTTGTAAAATTCCTATCATAAATATATCAAATTGATTTTCAAATAGTTGTATCTCTGCCAAATATTGTCCTATCCTAGCAATCCATACATAAATGGACAGCTTATTTATTCAGCTTCAGTCCAAAAAAAAATTGACCCTTATGACTGATTTTGTGCTCCAGGTTCACAAACGAACTGTGGGTTTGTGCATTCTCATATCACCCACCTTGGTGAGACAGTCAAATCACAGATAAAATAAGAAGACTGATTTTGTATGTATTTTAACCAATCGTTGTTTATGGTTATCAGGAACAGAGACAGACATGAACAGACATTCTGTCTTGTTGCATCTGGACAAATGGTAACCTGCCAAATTAAACCTTTTTTTTTTTTATGTTTCACTTTCCGTTGTTATGCTACATATTAGATGCACCTAACAACAAGAATGGAAGAACTAGAAACTAGAAGCACAGAAATGTGGAGGAAAAAATGAAAAATAAGACACTAATATGGTCCCAAATGCCTTCTGCTAAACTGGCATTCTCTGTGGGGCTGCTTTTCATCAGCATCTTGTTAAAAGAGAAAAAAGAATGGATGCTGCATAACACAGGGAAATACTGCAAAAGAACCTGCTTCCGTTGGCTAAATCTCTCAACTTTCAGTGAGACAGTGATCCAATTAGCACAGTCTGTCATAAGAACAAAATCATAATTGAAAAGGTATGGTAATATGAATGTGCGGTTGTGTCATTTGAGATTTGCAAATTTGCATTAGAGAATGGGCTATAATCTCACTTGAACAGCATGCAAAGCTGATGCATATACTTACCATAAGTGATTTGAAGTTGTTAGGCCTACTGTAAAAACTGACTCTACAAAATCTGTCACATGAGAAGATTTACACTGCCAGCTGTTGACGTTTTGTGCCGTGCACATTCTATTATACATTTAATTTAAAATCTAGGTGTTGCTAAAAGGCAAAGGACTTGTTATATCAGACTATGACTATCTAGTCTTTTACACGTATTTATGTTATGATTTAGTCATTTAGGCTTAAGTTTTGCGCATATTGCATTTTAATTAACCCAATTTTACATGTGTGAATGCAAATTTGAATTGCTAAATACTTCGCTACTTTGAATTCTCTTTATGTAACGTAATGCGTTAATATCCCTTTACAACCACTGGATGGTGCAATAGCACATCATATTAGTTTCTGAACCACCTCAACACCAAACAATAGGATGTCACCAGTGGACAGCCATTGACCTCTTGCAGAACATCAGTTTAGATTAAAATTAATTTTCCATCAGTAAATGCTGAGCAGACCCGTTAAAGTTCAGTATAAGATAACCTAGTATAAGAAGATCTTTATTATATTAGGATACATTGCTTTTAAATATTCAGTTGTTTTTTGGGGGGCATATAAACAGTTTATCCTTATACAGTTTAGATTGGTTGTCAAAGAATCGATTATTAATAAGTCTATTCAAATTTTTTTATCTTTTTTACTTATGCATTGTTTAGCTGTAATACATGCATTTTGCCTTTTAACTTATAGCTATTAATTAGAGACTATTGCGCAATGGAAACTTTAGCACATGGTGAAAATTTAGGGCGTTTTCAAATAAAGCGTACGCGCGGTGTCTGTGGATGAGAGAGAGAGAGAGAGAGGGATGAGAGTGTGTATGTGAGAGAAAGAGAGGGAGAGGGAGAGGTGCTGTCGTCTTCACTGATCTCCTAAGAGTGCTCGTTAGTATTTTTTGCTCAGAGGTCTTCCACAGTCATGTTGAGAGCCAGGGAACCGGGATCTTTGGCCGTGCTGGCCTCCACCCTTCTTCTGGGATTCGGCGTTGCGTTTTCCCTCGGACAGAACGACACAGAACCGGTAGTTTTGGAAGGAAAATGTTTAGTTGTGTGTGACTCGAACCCGTCCGCCGAAGGAGGAGTGACCTCGTCGTTTGGGATATCAGTCCGGGCTGCTGGTGCTAAAGTGGCTTTTTCTGCGGTCAGAGGAACTAACCATGAACCATCAGAAATGAGTAACAAGTCCATGACAATCTACTTTGATCAGGTCAGAATCTGCTTTCACATTTAGGCAACGCATATTCTGTGCGTTGATTAGGCTTTAACATTTTTTTAATCTCCGAAAACATACATTAACTAAGCAAAAAACATTTTCGCAGGTACTAGTGAACATTGGAAATCATTTCGATCTTAAGGCGAGTGTATTTCAAGCTCCTCGGCGAGGCATTTACAGCTTCAGTTTTCACGTTGTGAAGGTCTACAACCGACAGACAATTCAGGTGAGTCTGTTTGGTAACATTCAGGGTATTTCATACAAAACAAATTACAAACAAACTTAAATTGAACGTTTTTCCCATTGAAATATAAAACACTAAAACACAAGTGCAGTAATTAACTACTAATTTCTGTTTGTGTACCTTTCAAGTTTTACTAACAACTACTCATTCTTTAACCTAATAGCTACAGAACAAAAGTATGTTCCAGCTGAATAGACATTAGTATTAATTTTTTTAGACATTTGTTTGTATTCCAAATATAATCTTACCAGTAAGATTTTAATTAAACTCTAAAGTATTACTCCGGCTAGTCATTTCATATGACAAATAAAAAAGAAATGGTAACTAGTGAGATGAGATTATGTTACCAGTACCATTTGGGACAGATATTTGTATTTCATATATACGTACTGTATAGATTAAATAGCCACTTTCAAAAGCTGAAATAGATACCAGTTGTGATAGTACCTAAGAAATAATCAGATTGGAATTGGTATCAATAACAATTGGATTTCTTGTCACAAGAGAATATGAACACGTAATCCCTATATAATTAAATTGGAAAAATGATTGCTTTCTTACCCGTATTAGAACAGTGACTAGCACCAAATTGTTATTTTCTAGTATGTAACAAATTAAATTGATGCTAGTAACTATATACATACATATCAGTATTACGTATCAGTAATTAAAAATGTATACTAAAACATAATTTTTATGGAGTAAAGGTTTGTCTGGCTTGTTGTAATGCATCTGATCACATCTTGTGTTTCCGTGTCATTAGGTCAATCTGATGCATAATGAATACCCAATAATATCCGCTTTTGCCGGTGATCAAGATGTAACCCGAGAGGCTGCGAGTAACGGCGTTCTGCTTCACCTGGAGCGTGAAGACAGACTGTATCTCAAACTGGAGAGAGGAAACCTCATGGGCGGGTGGAAGTACTCCACATTCTCTGGCTTTCTTGTTTTCCCTCTTTAACTGAATATAGACCACTTTAAATGGCCCAAACTGACGACTAAGGGACATTTCCGTATCTGCTTTCAAAAATAAAGGTAGCAGGGAGAACGTGGAATGCGTTAGTTTATTTTATTTATTGTTAGGATCTGAAGAAATGTAACAAGTTTGTATGTGTGTGTGTGCGTGGATTTAACCATTTGTGAGATTCAAAAGAAAGTAGGACAGTGACAATATTTGGACTTATTGATGTCAGCATATTGCTTTGGGAAAGAGTGGTTTGTTATCGTCAATGATATTTTTGCATTCTGAAGCATATTTTGCACGAAATGTGTTTTGTTATGTGCTTGTCATTTTATTGATTTGTATAACCCTTATAAATTTGATGTTCAATATGAGCGTAGTAAGTACAAAAAAACAGCCATTTCTCTTTAATCGTTGTTTGGCTTAATGCATAGACAAGCAATGATATCTTGCATTTTTATATTACTTGAATGTAAATATACTGTCATAAACACAAGGAATGTATTTAAAAACTCTTTTAAGACTCAAAAGTTTTATTTTGCAAAGGGATAGTTCAACCCAGAAAGAATATTTTGTCATCGTTTATTCATTCTTGTGTTGTTCCAAACCTGTTTGAATTTCTTCTGTTAAACACAAAAGAATATATTTTGAAGAATAATAAGAATTTTGAAGAATAAGTAACCAAACATTTTCCGGTAGCCACTGACTTCCATAGTATGAGAAAAATATACTATGGAAGTCAAAGGCTACCAGCAACCACTTCATTTTTGGGTGAACTATGCCAAAAATCCTCAACGCTGTCCGTGGTGCTGAACAACAGCTGTCCGTCAAAAACTGCGATCTTGTTCAGTACACATATGAATTGATTATTAAACGCTTGCATCAAAACATGTAATGCAACATATATCAGTCCCATTTGTTTTGGATACATACGTCATCTACAATTGAGTTTACACTAGTTAAGACTACATGTACAGATTCAGATGGGGACTATCATCTTAAAAGTTGCATTCGAGAGTAATTGTGTAATGAGAGTGTAAACCTATATAATATTCAAATATATCTGATTAAGTCCCTCAGTGGGGGCAGTTTTAGGAAGGATGAAAGTAATACCCGCCTACAGAGTTCAATATGTGCACAAACTGAAAAGATATAGACACCATGCAGATTTGTTGTCTCTTCATTTATGGCAGGGCAGTGTGTTTCAAGATGCTGTCTTACACAACAGTGAACTTTAAAGATTTAACATTTAGAGCTTTATATATTTTTCAAAGCATGGCTCGGAAACGGGATGGAAACGGGAGGTAATTTATTACCATGGGCACAATTAAAAACTGTGAAGACAGCATTATTTGGAGGTGAAATGCAAATGTGATGAGGTATGAGAATGATGTGGGTGTTAAGTGTTAAACAGTGAAATATTCCTTCCAAGAGTAGAGCTTAAAAAGACGCTAGCACATATTTTCACTCGTCAAGACCGTGTCATATTATGTTATATCATACTGTGAGTTATTTCAGGGGGTAACCACCACATGTTCAGACCGTGAACTTTTAAAAATGTATGAAAAATGTAAAAATTAAAAAAAAAATCTTGTCTCGCCACTGCATCTTCTTCCTGTCAGTTGATTTGGCTTGGAAGTAAACATCGCCCAAAGGCTAAAAGCTGTCTGATGCCTGTATCTGACCTTTCTTTTTCATAAAGATGATTAAGAATGAAAACATGACTCAACAGTACATGTCGCTGCTAGGTCACTAAACATGACTTTGGTTTTGGGGAACAAAATGCAGAAAATGTTTCTGTGCATAATTCTTTCATTTGTCCTTTAAGAACATAAATCTTTTGGCTTAAGCATAACTTAAGCAAACTTTTACTTTTAAAAGAAATAAAAGGCGAGTGCCTCACATTCTTTCAACGTTAACGACATCTATCCTTCTCATGTGTGTAAACATGCCATACTATGAGGTCTTACCCTCAACAGTCATGATTTAATTATTGTAATTACTGTGCTGAAGATCAAGTGTCATGATTTCATAGACTTGGTACTACTGGGTGCTGATGAATTAAACTGGCTTATAATGAATCTGCCTGCTGGCAGTCTTTTTTATCTCATTCAGATGCACATATGAGGCAAGGTCAGACTACTTTATCATTAAATTGTTTATGCTATCATTATTATACTACACGTATGCCCAATTATGTGAACCAGAGCTGAGAAATGAAACTAATGGGAGAATGGGAATTTTAAAATGTTCACTAAATCAACACTATTTTAGTTTCTTCAAAGCAGCCACCCTTTGTCTAGATTACAGCTCTGGGCTTCTATCATCCATCTCCCTAAGGTGCATCCTGGGATGCTTTTTAAGCATTTGGCCTTGTAAGCTAAACTCTTGTTGGCTGTTGCTCCATCACGATCCTGTCCTCCATTTGAATTATTAATAATTTTTTTTAGTTTTGTAAAGAAATGTATATATGGGGGTGAATTTATATTTGTTTTCTAAAACATTTCATCTACTAAGCATTGCATTCAATTTTAAATCTTTTAAATAAAAATTTCAAGATCATAAAATTTTCACGATCATAAAACAGAAGTCCAGTCCAAGTTTGTCTCAGCTTTTCAATGTTTTGAATGAGTCCAGTTATGCTCACCAAGGCTGCATTTATTTAATAACAGATACAGTAAAATGGTAATATTGTGATGTATTATTACAATTTAAAATAATTATTTTCTATTTTTATATATTTCGAAATCTAATTTATCTCTGTAATGGCAAATCAGAATTTTTTATTAGCCATTTTCCAGTTTTTAGTTTCACATGATCCTTCAGAAATCATTCTAATATGCTGATTTGATGTTCAAGAAACATTTTTTATGGAAACCACAATACATTTTGTCTGGACTATTTGCTGAATACCAATTATAAAAGAATAGGATTTAATTCAAATAGATCTTATAACTATATAAATACCTTCACTGTCACATTCGATCAATTCAATGCATCCTTACTAAATAAAATGTATTATATAAATTGAAAAATTCAAAATAAAAATTTTGAAGTGTACTTTTGGTGTACATACACTACCAGTCAAAAGTTTTTGAACAGTAAGATTTTTTGTTTTTGTTTTTTAAAGAAGCCTCCTCTGCTCACTAAGCCTGCATTTATTTGATCCAAAATACAGCAAAACAGCACAATTTTGAAATATTTTACTATTTAAAATAACTGTTTTCTATTTGAATATATTTTAAAATGTAACTTCTAAAACAAAAAGCTACATTTTTTTAGCATCATTACTCCTTCAGAAATCATTCTAATATGCTGATTTGTTGTTCAAGAAAGATTATTATTATTATTATCAGGATTCATTGATGAATAAAAAGATCCAAAGATCAGCATTTACCTGAAATAAAAAAGCTTTTATAACATTATACACTATACCATCAAAAAAACACACACACACACACACACAGAAATTAGTACTTTTATTTAGCAAGGACGCTTTAAATTTATCAAAAGAGATGATAACATAATAATGTTATACAGTATTTCTATTTCAGATAAATTATGTTCTTCTGAACTTTTTATTCATCTAAGAAACTTGAAAAAATTGTACTCAGCTGTTTTCAACATAATAATAATAATACATGTTTTTTGAGCAGCAAATTGGAATATTAGAATGATTTCTGAAAGGTTCATGTGACACTAAAATCTGGAGTAATGATGCTAAAAATTCAGCTTTAAAATCACAGGAATAAGTTACATTTAAAAATATATTCACATAGAAAGTGGTTATTTTACATAGTTTCAATTTTTTTTTAAAATCCTACTGTTCAAAAACTTTTGACTGATAGTGTAGTTGTCCAAATGGCGTGTTTAACATAAATAAGATAAATAAGCTTGGTGAATCAGGATGAATTGTCTAATTTTGTTTCCTGCTCTCTACGTTGAACTCCTAAAATAGATTCAATTCACATGGTATAGTGGCTAACAGACCAGAATCCAGCAGAGCAGGAAAATGAGACTGAGTTGTGTAAGTTTAGACATGAAAGACCACAACCAGAGGAAAAGCCTGAAGTGATAATGAGAGCTGCTGGGCTCCTATAGTCTGGCACATGTTTTTTACTTCATTTCTCTAATACCAAAATAGCTTTAATAACAAAAATTCATGCGTGGGCTTATCCTAGAATGCTTCAGATCTTTGGCAGCAAGCATTATGCATTGAAGACGTATCATCC
Organism: Labeo rohita; assembly: GCF_022985175.1. Classification (NCBI taxonomy): domain Eukaryota; kingdom Metazoa; phylum Chordata; class Actinopteri; order Cypriniformes; family Cyprinidae; genus Labeo; species Labeo rohita. Next base: position 20,639,147 of record NC_066870.1, on the reverse strand, counting down.
TATAGAGAAAATGCTGTTTCTGTGTGTATTTTCGCACTGTCAGGAATGATTTAATGACCGGGTTCTACGCTTAACACCCCATTGACAAACACATTCTCATTTGTTATCTCAATTAAACGTGTTACGTCTCTTGTCTAGGGTGAGAAAACCTAAACGACCTACTAAGCAAATGCATATCAGTTTTCCAGCTCTCCTTTTGTCTCATCCTTTGCCATCAACAGGAGCAGATTTCATGTTGCTGCATCTATATTTGGGCTGTAATGTGTGTCCCCGTTCAGATGGTAAAGGCACAGCCTCCTCGTCTCTCCAGCATGAGTGCAACACGGGGCCTTTTGATGTCCGTACCCCTTGTGGGATGCATGCTGGGAGAGCCCGAGTGGCAAAGCACCGGTCCAATCTGTGACCCACTGACACATGGCATACGCGCCTCCGTAATCAGCCCAAGCGCTGCAGACTCACGCCAAGCTGCCCTTTACAGGCAAGAGGGACAGAAACGTCTCCAGAAGAACCCACGGCCATCTCTACCGGGCATTTAGATATATCAGGATATCAACTCTCAGCCTGCTGTTGCCTGTGCTGGGGCACAGAGTTTAAGTGAGATATTAAACAAAACTGGAGGGGAACACATTAGTATGAGATGCTAGATTTTGTCTTTCAATCTGTATGGTTTGACTGTAATAACAAAATGAAAATGCAAAAATGCTTGTAAGAAGCAGATATTGTGCTGATGGCACAACGCTTACAGTTATTGTAATTAAAACATAATTAGTTGCTAGGCTCCTCTGTGCCTCCATTACACCTGGAACGCTACCATCAATCTTCATTACAGCCTAACATAATACTGTATCAGCTCACGGAATAAGCTACAGGACTGATCTTACAATGTTTCTCATATAACATTGTTTTTACAGATTATGCTTTGGCCTAATACTTAGAGATGATTAATCATTTATTTAAACTTACATATTTTCAAATAATATTACTATAACATTTTAAATAAACAATTATTTTATTTTTGTTTATTTTATTTATTTTGTGGTTCAGGGTCACATATATATTATTTATATAATAGTTTATATTTATATTTTACACAATTTCTAAAAAAAGCAAAAAAAAAAAAACAGGAGAGAGAGAGAGAGAACTGCATTTGTAAATAACGGCATACAAATGTAATTATCTTCTAATTATCTTTACATTTATAATTTTACTATATATTTTATAGGACTGGGTAAAAAATATCGATTTCTAGATTTTAATCGATTCTCATTTTTTTTACGAAACCGATTCTTAAATCTTAAGAATGGGTTTGTAGCCTGTTTTCAGTTAATAAACGGAATATTTTATCGCATCTTCCATCCAATAAAACAATGAAATTTGTGATTTGTGGCTTCTTATATTAAACAAAGTCTCAGATTTCAAATTCCTACCATTTTATTACAGTATTCAAGCGGAAAGACTCTAGAGGGAAACATTTTGCTAAATATATGCAGCACACAACATATTGGAAAAAACATAATTAGTTAATTTTAACCTTTATTATTCTAGTAATGCAGTAGCAACTCTCATTTATATTTTACAGCATTACTTGAGATTTTTTTCCTTGAGAAAATTTGGCATGTACCTGATATATATCCAAAATAATCAATATTGATTGAATCAAATTAACTATCGAATCGAAAGCTTGTAAGTCAGAAGCAAATTGAATAGTGGAATTTGTGTGAAAACCCAGCCCTAATATTTTATAACTTTAATGTATATTTTATATTTATTAAAAATGGTATAAATATGCATCACATGCAGAATCTTTAAATAAAGATAATTTAATGTTTTTATCTTATTATATTTTAAACAATTTCTACAAATAATGTATATAAAAATTATATTTAATTTATTAATAATAATAAATATATGTGATGTTGCTTTTCAGTATAGTTTTGCTTAAAGCATTAGTGATCAAACTGAGCCAGTACTTAATTAAATTTTTAACTATAAACATTTAAACCCTCAGGACCCTTAATAATAAATAATGTTTAGGTAAAATACAGTGTATGGATATATCAGTGTGTATCCTTTGTCCCTTTGCTCCATCCCCAAATAGATTCTCACTTTATGGCCTCTGAACAGGTTGTTTGAATGCAATAGTTCACTTTGCATGCTGGCTCCATCGCAGACAATGGTTTATTTTGTCAAACTTGGCCAGAGCATATTGACATTACAGCATTTACTTTTCTGCATCTAAAGCGGTTTTTCATACCCCATCTGCTGTGATTTTCAGACTGCTTAACAGAGTACGAGCCATCATAAAATTTATGTCCAATCTGTTGAAAAAGTTGGTCATAAATTTGCTCTGGTTTGAAACGTGTGGGACGGCAACTCTAGGAGAGTAATGTCCAACAATCAGCTGTAATATTAGATTTTTTAAAATAGTCCTCAGAGGAGCAATCCAGCTTTGAACGCTAGTACAATACAAACAAATCTTGTCTAGGGCAGAGTGTCAGGTATTCAAATAAAGTAAACACTGCCTCAGTAATTTAGTTATTTTGTTGAATGCTTTAGTTTAAAGAATCTTTAATAACCTCACAACTGACTGTACCCGTTTGAGCATTTGTCCTCTGTTCCTAGAGCCTCCTGATTGTCTTGTAAGCTGTAGACCTTGATGCCAACTCTTATGAGAAGCTGTCTCTAAAGGATGTCAGAGGCTGTATGTAAATAATAAATAAGAGCATCTGCTGGTTCCTGTTATGTACCCTTTACTTACTTCTCATTAAGTCAATAAGCCTGAGCGAAGAGCGTGCTCCTCACTTCTAGTTATTGTCACACTGATGTGCACATGGTGCGCTGACGATGCTAGAATAATCTCACACTTTCATTTTAGTGCATTGGTTTTCATATTAATAGAAACAATATGGTTTAATATGGCAACATTGTTATTACACAGGTCTCTGGAATACTCTGACTGGTCAGTTGCGTCATTCAGCTGTCAGATATTTCCTGGTATCAACCACAGCAAAACAGTATCAGTCCACTCACCCAGGTAACAGACACTGGCGCTACTATCACATCGCGGACGCAAGATATCTTCTTCTTCCACTCTGGGAGGCTATGGTAGCCCAGAATTTTGGAAATTTGGCACACAGATAGAGGACAGTCTTAATATTAACCATTGCAAATTTGGAGTCTCTAACTCAAACTCTCTAGCGCCATAAATAGGACAAATTTGCACTTATACTTCTGCTATTAAGTTTTGAACCGTGAGGCCTAGAAGCCAATTTTTTCCTCTAACTCACTGGCTCATGCCGAGTCAAATAAATATCAACAGGTCAAAATTTTTTTTACAATTTTGAATTTTGAATCTACTTTATTGAACGCATTCTAGAAGGTTTGTCCAATTTTCACCAAAATTGTCTTAGATCATCTTCACACAATGCTGGCAAAAATTTATCAAAAGCTTTTTGATATACCAAACCGTTTTCGTAAAGCACGTTAACGAATTTGCCGAAATTTGAGCAGAAATGGGCATGAGGTGATATCTTCACAATGCTTTAGCAGATTCAGACCAAACTTTGTATGTGTTATACCAAAAATGACTTGAGGGCACATTTTAAGCGTGGACCGTTTTGGATTTTGTAGTAAAATGCTGTTTTTTAAAAACGCTTTAACACATTGTTATGAATCTAACAGAACTGCTTGCAAGAAAGTTATAAAAATTGGCACTCAAATAAAGGACAGTCTCGTCAATAACAATAGCAAATTTGGAGTCTCAAATTCAAACTCTCTAGCGCCACCAACAGGCCAAATTTGCACTCATGTTTCTGCTAATAACTTTTACACAGTAATATGTAAAAGCGGAGTTCTTTTTTCTTCTGATTCCTTGGCCGAGTTGAATGCATATGAAAATGTTAATTTCCATGGTCAATTTTACCTTAAAGCTTATATGCTATTTCAAACTTGTCCTAGACAGTTTGTCCAATTTTCACTAAAATTGGCTTAGATCATCTTCAGAGCATTCTGGCAAAAATTTTCAAATATCAAAAGCTTGTTGATATACCAAACTGTTTTTGTAAAGCACATTTTCATTTCCGCAACTCTTTAGCGCATTCTGACCAAACTTGGTATGTTTTATGACAAGCATGACACGAGGACATGTAAGTAGTTTGGGCACAGCACCAACTACTAGTCAAAAGATATAAAATATTTTTAAGACATTTCTGCTTAGAACTTCTGACCAATTTGGCCAAAAATCATAAGACTGGTTTCGTTTGATTTGGAACGGTATGCCGAATCAAACAGTATCTAAAATTCCTACGTTGGCCTCCTTGGGCATCGACCATTTCGAGTTTTGTAGTAAAATTCTGTGTCAACAAATGTCTTTAAGAGGCGTCTCTAACGCTGCTCTTGGAGAGCTACCATACTGCAAAATTTAGCTTCAGCCCCGATCCAACATACCTGGAGCAGCTAATCAAAGTGTTCAGGGCTACCTAATTACAGACAGGTGTTCAACCAGGATTGGAACTTAAGTCTGCATGATGGTAGCTCTCCAGGAGCAGAGTTGGAGAACTCTGGTCTTTATTGAGTAATTAAAGACAGCTCCTTAGCTCTTCATTTTACCTCTGTTGTGCTTCGCCCCTTAATTGCTGCTTGCAGCTATATTTAATATTAATTTTGTTTTTTTACTGTTGCAGTGTTTGTACATTGTAGTGTTTGTCCATTATAATGAACTATTTTATTACGTAGCAGAAGTCTAAAGATAAAGAATTAAAAGGATAAAACTGTCAACATCTATATTTTATGTTCATGTCTTGGTATTTTGTAAGTAGTTTAGTAATCAAGATAACATGACAGTACTGTACATTATCCTGAGGTATAAGGCTGACTTTTACAGCATTTATTGTTTGGTTAATTTCCACACTGAAAAAAAAAATGGTGTAGAAACAATATTTAACTAAATTGCTGGTAAAACTAACAAATAGTCTAATACAAAGAATTAGAAAGTAACACATTTAATTAAACAAAATTCTGATTTTTAGAAATATAAATATTTCTATACATTTTGAATTTTCTAAAAAAAATTAGAAATATGAAGTTTTTACTTGTAAAACGCATTCCAATGTTTTATTTACAACGTTGAATTTTTTATTTACACATATTCTATACATTTCACAAGCTGTGTATGTACATGCATAATGAACTAACAATGAACAATATGATATTTATAAAATAACGCTTTCAATTACTGTACATTTTAAGTTCTTTCTAATGCTAAAATAAATAAACTATTTACAATACTGTGTTTAGTCACCATCACCCTGTGGATTGTTTTAGGCAGCTAGCAATGCTGTCGAAGTTGTTTTGTTATGCAATATCATTGCGTGAAATAAAAACAAAATTACAGGTAAGTATTTAATAGCGTTTTTAAGTGTTTTCGATGTCCTTTAAATTACGTTAACCTCTACTTGAATCTGTCAGACTTAAGGCAAAGGAAAGATCTCCTATGGATGAAACTCAGCAGGGGATACATTAAATTAATGAGACCACACATTTATTCTTGCCTAGAAGTGTGAATCTCAAACACCTTCAAACGTGGCAGCACTAAATGAATGTCTTTTTATAAAGAAGGATGCCTTCACAACTTTGTCATGATTTATCATTTCAGACCACCTCGTTTAATCACACTAAGACTACATCCGTTTTTTATTGTCACTTTATTAATTTTAAATACAAGTATTTGGCAGTCGCTTTTATTAAAAACAACTTGCACTGCATTCAGGGTATTTGTTTCTTTAGGAAGGTATCAAAACCTATGACCCTGCATTGTGCCATACTATAACTGCTGTAACAACTTAAAATAAAATGTCATATTGTAGCTTGATATATGTTATATCTGTTGTGAAGTGTCTATATGAATTGAGATTCATCTCAGTTGTTGAAATAAAGCAAGGCTACCTGCTGCACCAGCCACAAAGGACACTGTTTACTGTATCTAGTGCATTACGAATGGTGCACATTCTCATTTAATCACAATCCCAAGCAACCTAAGAATTCAGAGAAGGGTTGCAGATAATGAAAGATTTAAACTAAGGAATTTCTCTAGCCAGTTAAATAAGCAGGTAGGCTATTTGAAAAAGAGAAACACATCAAGAGAAAGAAAATGAGGGCTATCAACACCACTTTCAGAAGTTTGAAAATAATATAACAAAAATATTGTTTGTTGCTATAGATTTTGTATGATGTACACAGGGAATGGTTCTTTTTAAACTAGCTTCTTTACAACAAACTGAAGAGGAGTAAGAGATCGAAGAATATAAGGACAAATGGATAGAACTACAGATAGAATGACAGATTCATTTGTAAATTATTTTGCATTAAGACATACACATATATTTTCCTGAAACCTGCATCTCTGTTTTATTGGTTCATGCATTGTTTTTAATGTGATCATGAAATGTTCCCTTGCTGTAAATAGCAAAGCAAAGCAGTATGTTGTGTTGAGAATCCTCACGAGACCCAACTGCACGCTATCCCACCAATATGCTACCAAAACAGCTCACCTGAAAACCTAAACACAGCTGGAAAACCACATCTAGCTCTTCTGATCTTCTCACATTTTATCTTAATTTAATGCTAATGTCTTAAAGTGTCATATCAGCTATGCTAACCTGTATGCCACCAAGAACAACAGGTGAACTCTAGGATATATAAAACCACATCTGGAAATGCCTTTAGGGTAATCTCATAGAATAATGAATCTTCAAGCGAGTGCGGTATGGTGCTGCGCAGTACTGTTTGCTTAAGCCACCCTTTTATGTGGAGACACATGGTGTGCTCAGAAAGAGGTCTTCTGGGGTTTCTGACAGATGGCATGGCTCACAGATAAAGACAGCGTCAATGTGACAAAAAGCTCAACTCTGCAGGTCTCTAACAGAGACCCACTGTAAGGCTGCATATGCTGTTGTGATTTCAGCTTCATTCTTGCTCTTTATGCACTGATTCAGAGGTGTTGAAGTGTATTAGTACCCCAAAATTATGCTGATATGATGTTCAGCAGTCTGTGAACTACCTTTAAAGGGCCCGAACGGCCTAATAAGCAAGGGTGAGCTGTTGAATTATTGGAAAATAATCACAACCACGAAGTGGCTGTTACGCTGTTACGCATTATTTTTCAATAATTTAATGGTTTCCTTAAAATGTATCTCTTAACAGTGTTTATCTTGGCTAGCGAAAATGTAAGTTTAACTGCTTCAAAAACAGCCAAATTACAGCCATGCTAGTAAATGACATGTAGCTTTTTAGCTTTTGATATTTCTTTGCTTGGTCAGTGTCATTGTGGGTTTTGGTTCATAACTTGTAAGGACTTCTAAGCTGTGCGTTTATTGGAAAATAATCAACCAATCAGAATCAAGCATTCAACAGCATCCATGGTATAAATAAAAAATGAATGAAGCAAAATTTTAAATGGAGATCTTCTGTGTTAAAGGGGGAAAAAAATAAAATTCTGTCATTAATTACTCACACTCATGTTGTTCCAAACCCGTGAGACCTTCATTCATCTTTGGAACACAAATTAAGATATTTTTGATGAAATCTGAGAGCTTTCTGACCCTGCATAGACAGTAACACAACTGACAAGTTCAAGGCCCAAAGGTAGTAAGGACATTGTTAAAATAGTCCATGTGACCATCAGTGGTTCAACCGTAATGTTATGAAGCTATGAGAATACTTTCTGTGCACAAAGAAAACAAAAATAACAACTTTGTTCAACAATTTATTCTCTTCTCGGATTTTATCAAAAGTGTCTGAATTTGTGTTCTGAAGATAAACAAAGGTCTAATGGGTTTGGAACAACATGAGGGTAAATAATTAATGACAGAATGTTAATTTTTTGGTGAACTATCCCTTTTACGAAAAAATAAAAAGTTCTAAAAAAATATATATATGGGACAAAATATATCATTATGAATGGGCTGTAACTGGCTTTTTCTCAAAGGCTGAGGTTGAAAGAACTGCATAGTTTCGACTGAATACCTAACAGGTGGTTTACAATATTATTCAGCATCAACTGACATTCGTAGGAGCCCATCCAGCTCAGATAACATTTCCTGATCATCAAGCCAGGACAGAAATGGCACCTCAGGGCTATAAGAATGTGATTGGATTGTTTCATCTGTGACATTTTGCTCCTCTGTGAAATATTCAAATGCACTCATATGCTTCAAAAAGCACTTGGCCTTGCCAGTCAAACTTGCACTTGCAGTTTTCCAGAGAGGAGAAAATAAAACCTAATTTAATGCTTAATCTCTGATGTAACATTTGAGCTTACAGAATGTATCCCGACATTGAGCAAATTATCATGCATGGTGAACAGAAGAAGCATTTAGTCTTATCATGTGCTGAATTGTTGCCATTAGATGAAATGAACCAAATGGACTGTGGAATAGATGACATTGTCAGAAACAAGATAGGTGTGCATAGACCATATTATTTACATCAGGAAATGAGATAACTGAGAATTACATGTTTGAAATTCAAGGAAGATTGAGCAAGATGAAAGAATTAAATGACTTTGAAAAAAAGCATAATGGTGGATGTTATAAGATTTGGTGGATGCATGTCAAACTGCAATGCTACAGGGCTTTTTATGCAAAGGTTGAAATGCGAGTGGTGGGCTACTACTACTACTACAAAAAAAAAAACAAAAAAAAAAAACCAACATCCAGCAACAGTAAAACATCTATGCCATCAAACATGACCAAATGATCAAATAAGAGAATTTTGAGTTTTTCACATTTTATGTTGCAGCCTTATGTTAAACTCCTTTAAATTACTTTTTTCCCCACATCAATCTACACTTCATACACCATAATAACAAAGCACAAAACATGTTTTTGTAAAAACTTTGCAAATTTATTAGAAAAAAAAAAAAAAAAAAAAAATCCATTGCATAAGTATTCATACCCTTTTGTGGGACACTTGAAATTTAGCTCAGGAGCATTCATATCGCTTGTAGATGTTACTACACTTCAATGTTACTACACTTCCAGTTTTCGAGTTAAACTGCAGCAAATTCATTTGAATGAGTATGATTTGAAAAGGCACACACCTCTCAGAAAAGGTCTAATAGCTGAAAACGCATATCAGAGCAAAAACCAAGCCCTGAGGTCAAAATAACAGTCTGTAGAGCTCAGAGACAAGTTTGCGTCAAGGAAAAAAATTCTGTTGCATTGAAGGTTCACAGAAGCATGTAGCCTTCATTATCCATATGGAAGATGCTTGGAACAACTAGGACTCTTCCTAGAGCTGGCCTCCTGGCCAAATTGAGCAATTGATAGAGAAGAGCTTTAGTTATACTGGTGACCAAGAAGCTGATGGTCACTCTAGTTGAGCTCCATGATCAGTACCATCCCAAAAGTAAAGTGCGCTGATAGCAGCCTCATGCTATGGGTCTGTTTTTCAGTGGCTTGGACTTAGGAACTCGTTAGAGTAGAAGAAAAGCTCAATGCACCAAAATATAGAGATAGCCTTAATGGAAACCCAGTCCAGAGCCTTCAGAACCTCAGACTGGGCAGAACGTTCACCTTCCAACAGGACAATGATCCTAGGCACACAGCAAGACACAACTTTGTGAATGTCTTAAGTGGCCCAGCCAGAGCCTTGGTTTGAACGCAATCAAATATTTCTAGAGAAACCTGAAAATGTCCACCAGCCCCATCCAAGCTGACAGAGCTTGAGAGGTGAAGAGATGAGGCGAAGAATGGCAGATAATTGCCAATGCAGATGTGCAAAAGTGTTTCAACTAAGTACTGAATACTTATGCAATGTACTTATTTTAGTGTTTTATTTTGTAATAAATTTGCAAAGATTTCACAAATCTTGTTTACTTTGTCATAATGGTGTATGGAGTGTAAATTGATGTGGGAAAGAAAGTAATTTAAAGCAGTTTATCATAAGGCTGCAACATAAAACTTGGAAAAAAAAAATTAGGGGTATGAATACTTTTGCAAGGCACTGTATGTTATATATTTGTACATTTAAATGTTATAGTTACATTTGATTCTTAGATTACTGGAATTGCAAGTGGACTGGCAAGTCTGTGTTCTTTCAGAACTTCTCAATTACCTCAGATACAACAGAAAAACAGACCCAAAGAGGTAATTTTGATTAAAACATAGAATGCATTCACACCGGTAAGTGGAGTGTAGAAAGCTCTCAGAGGAGTCTGATGTGAAACTCCAAAGAAACCAATTAAAAAAGAAGGGAGGGAGTAATAAACAGAGCCAGAAATCCTTCACCACCTGTAATAAAGCGTCCTCCAGAGCCTTAACAGGATGGATTACTAGAAGGGTCACAGCGATGTAGAGGATTGACAATTCATGCATTGACAACATAATAGCCAACATATGAAGTGAAATAAAAATGCTTATGCAGCTTTCTAAGTTAATGCTTACTGACAATGGAAGGCAGTTGGGTGTGTTAAAGCACAATGGGCGTTGGTTAAGAAGCATCCGTGTCTGTCTTGATCAGAAGATACATGGGATAGTTTACGAAAGATCTTAGATGCTTTCTCAAGTCCACAGCATGTGAATGTCACATCCCATGATAAACTCTCACCTCCACCAGAGCAGCTGTTGCCCTTCAATCTATTAATGACTTTAAATGGCAGTGTGATGTAATAACAAATCATATTGTATAAGTACAGCCAGTGCATCACCAAGCTAATAGATTCTAATGTTTTAATAAAACAAGAAAATCTGGCATTAGCAAAACATTTCATATGTGTGCGAGAGAGACACTTTGATTCTCCCACAGCGTCAAATTAAACTTTATTAACACTATGAGCTGGTCTGAAAATGAGATGATTTGTCCAAATAAAACTGTTTAAGATAACAAAAACTGTACTAAAAATGTATTTGTCTCTGGAGTGTTACAGAACTGCTTAAGCAATTTATGTCAGATCTAAGAGCGTTCACCATGTCTTTTTGATGGAATGTGACGATGTGTTTGCAAAAAAACATGTTTCAGTTCAGCCAGGAAGTCGTCATAAGGGAGTTGCAGGCCCCATGTTGTCTTTCACTTACTCAGCAGTTACAAACAAAAACTCAAAATATATGGCTCAAATTGCTTGGTAATAAAAAATATTTAACAAAAAAAATAAGGAAAAGTTTAAAATTGTGCATGTGTGCTGAATGAAGAAAACAGCGCAAAGCTTCTTTGGCAACTAATATTAAAGCCTACACTCTGCCCACTTGCACTGTTATTTCCAAAACCATTAATTCAAGCTCAGAAAATTTTAAATAACAGCACTGCTGTGCCGAGTGTGGCATCGAAACACTTCTAAGCTGAAAAACAGGCAACGTCACGATTAAGCACAACTGATCAACAATCTAAACCCACCACATACGTAAAAAAGAGGGATTATCATTCTAGTATGCCAAATCACGATCTTCAGGCGGATCACTTAAAGGAGAAGTCCACCTCCAGAACAAAAATTTACAGATAATGTACTCACTCCCTTGTCATCGAAGATGTTTGTGTCTTTCTTTCTTCAGTCGTAAAGAAATTATATTTGTTGAGGAAAACATTTTAGCTTTTTTTCTCCATATAATGGACTGATATGGTGACCCGAGTTTGAACTTCCAAAAAGCAGTTTAAATGCGGCTTCAAACGATCCCAGACATGGAAGAAGGGTTTTATCTAGCGAAACAATTGGTTATTTTCATTAAAAAAAATACAATGTAAATACTTTTCAATCTCAAATGCTCGTCTTGTCTTGCTCTGCCTGAACTCTGTGTATTCATGTCAAAAAACTCAAACACCCTTAACAAAAAAGGTAAAACAGTGATATAGGACAATTTTGAAGTTGAGGGAGAACATGAGATGGGAGTTTTTCGAGTTCAGGCAGAGTAAGACAAGATGAACGTTCGACATTAAAAAGTATATAAATTGTATTATTTTTGTAAAAAATAACTGATCGTTTTGCTAGATAAGACACTCCTTCCTCAGCTGGGATCGTTTACAACCACATTTGGGATCGTTTGACGCTGCATTTAAACTGCATTTTGGAAGTTCGAACATCGGGGCACCAATTTTGTCCATTATATGGAGAAAAATGCTGAAATGTTTTCCTCAAAAATCGTAATTTCTTAACGACTTAAGAAAGAAAGACGTGAACATCTTGGATGACAAGAGGGTGAGTACATAATCTGTAAATTTTTGTTCTGGAAGTGGACTTCTCCTTTAAGATAGTAATGTCACATTACATATGGATTCGAAGCACTGAAACAGTAAAAAATAAAAATAAAAATAAACAAAACTATCAAAAACATGATTATGTTTGATGAAACTCATTACTGGGTACATATAATAGACTTATTGTAGAAAATGTCTAGTTACTTATACTGTATATTATACTGTAATTTACCTACTACTTAAACAAAAAAACACATTTAAAGGGCACCTATTATTCAAAATTTATTTTTACATGTTATTTAAACATAAATGTGTGTTGGCAGTGTGTGTACACAATCACCCTATAATGACAAAAATCCACCCGCTCCTTTTTTTTAATCTCTATAAATCATAAACCCTGTCTCATAGCTTACTGATCACAGAATCACACTTTACCAGCCCCGCCCACGATAGCTGACTGACACACGGCCGTATTAGCGGAGTCTCGCCCTGAGGGAGCCGCAAACACTCTATTTGCACTATTTCTGTTTATCTTCACACCAGAGCACTTAAAAGCAGCATTCAAGTAAGAAATGTTGTTTTATTACATCTATTGACATTATCCATTCCAGTGCAGTGAGAGATTTTCTGCTTTATTTTATTGTTTGGCTCATATTAACAGTGTAGACCCAAACAGCAGTATAGGTACTGTATATTACCCTGTGACTTAATACACCGATCTAATATAAACGTGGTTTCTTTCTCAGCTGTTTAACCTCATAGACATAACTGACTGTGTTTTTGCAACTTATGTGTGTTTTAACATAAACCTGTTTGTGAAAGAGAGGTAATTGCTACTTTTTATCTCATGAGGAGGAAAAAAAGACTGATATGTTCAGAGATTTGCGAGTTTATATCTCACAATTCTGACTTACCTCACAATTGCCAGTTTATATCACACAATTCTGATGTCATTTCTCAGAATTGCGACTTTATATCTTGGAATTCTGACTTTATAACTCGCAATTGTAAGTTTATATCATGCAATTGCGACTTTATTTCTCGAAATTGAGAGTTTATATTATGCAATTCTGACTTTATAACTCGCAATTGTGAGTTTATATCTCAATCAATTCAGAATTGTGAGATAACAAGTCATAATTACCCCTTTTTTTTTTCAGTGGCGGAAAAGGGCTTCCATCGAGATCTCAGATATGACCTAAATAGCATAGCCCTGTTGTGGAAAAGAGGGCCCTAACCTAGGGGTCACCAAAGTTGATCCTGGAAGGCCGGTGTCCTGCAGAGTTTAGCTCCAACTTGCCTCAACACACCTGCCTGGAAGTTTCAAGTATACCTATTAAGACCTTGATTAGCTGGTTCAGGTGTGTTTGATTAAGGTTGGAGCTAAACTCTGTAGAACGCTGGTCCTCCAGGACCAAGTGTGGTGACCCCTGCCCTATCCCATAAAATTGTCACTACCAACATAGTCACGAAACATGTCATCATTGTTTTGGCAGTGACAAAAGGGAACACATAATTTTTTATTTAGGGGAAATAAACTAAATTTTACTACAGTTATACACTTTTTTGTATTTTAGTAGTGTTTAGTATGCAAGTTAAAATTCGTTAATGTGATGTGGTCGCTACTAAAACATTGTTGTCACCACCAAAAATGTGCAGTCACAACCGAAACATTGGATGTTTTGTCAAAAATAAAGTACACTGAATTATCAACTATAATACGGTGATAGTGTTTGGTTCAATGTATATGCAATGAATCCTTAACTTTGAAATCAGTATGATCAACTACTTGCTGTTTACTAAGAAAGATTGGATTCAGAATACAACAAATCTTATAAATCACACTTAAAATATTGTTAAGATTGTAACAGTTATTGATTTACCTCTGCAAACTTAAAAAATTATAAGTTATATGTAAACAAAATCTTAATAGGTCAATATAACCCTAATTAAATTACATATTACTGTTTTTCGGTAGTGACAAACTTTGGGAGAGGAAAAATATTCCAAAACTTTCTGAAAATACAATATGAGAACTAACTGCACAATTACTAGAAATGTGTACCTCAGACATTATACACCTTGGCATACATACAAAATTTGTGGAAAAAGACATTCTTTCCAAGACGTTTCCAACTCTGACTTTGCACCAGTTATGTAAAATGGCCCATATACTTTATATACTTGTCCAGTATTTTAGTTTTTTTTTAAAAAAAAGTACTAATTTAGCAACTTTCCAAAACAAGAATTATATGTAAGCACAAAACAATGAGAAAACAAATTTGCCTGATGTTTGTTTCCTGTTTTGCAATTCATAAATGAAAGAGTGCAATTCTCCAGGTAAGAGATCAAATACTACATTAAGCATAAAAAGAAAACAACTATGACAAAGTGCTAGGAGAAAGAAAATCTGTTAATGAATGTAAATTCTAAAAATAAAACAAAAATGATGTCACTTCAAATTCCAGCATTATCTCTGCTGTTTCTGTTTTTACTACCGTAAATGGGATTTTAAGAGTTTTATGTTAGAATGAACTGACAGAGATTAATTATATAAAACTTTTATTTTGAACTGGAGAACAAGTTCAAGTTACAACATATCAGTAAGCAAATTCTGTTCCCAAAAAGAGATGATTTTAAACTGTACCATTGACATAGTCCATAACAGGAGACCGTTCAGCTTTTAAACAATGATATACAATACTAATGAACACTTAAACAATGCAAGGGGGAAAAGACCAGATGTTCTTATAATGCAACTGCATGCCTGTTAAAAGATGACTGTTATAAAGAACAAATCATACTGTCCAAAATCAATTAACTACAGCAAAGACAAATTTGAGTGAGGCACCTAAACTTGGAATCACGTGCTAAAGAACGCAAAACAAAAAACGGGGTAAGAATATGATCTGACAAATATGAGCAGCTAATATAGCTTATTAGATTAACTCCACAGAAGGGTAAGATCATATGTATGGTGAGAGGACATCATTTGGCATATTGTATAGTACATTTTCCCTTTGAATAAGATGGCTGGTGTGACAAAAGTAATGCGTTCGAAAAAGGGGGCGAGGAGGAATGTAATCTACGCATTCACAAACGTGCGGCCATTATTAAGGCTTCTATAACTCTGTGCATTGTTGGCAAGAACCTCTAAATGCCCTAAAATAAGCTGGAGCTCAGAGTTGTGTGCTGATATTTCATAGTGTGGGATATGAAGAAAAATACTGGACTGTCTTTTACTGTAACAAAAACGAAATGCTACAGTACTACGAGAACATGCGTAAAATGCGAGATCCAAACACTCTACTGACATCCTGGCACTGCATCTCTTCACAAACCACTGAATTATCTATTCTACCAGACCGACAAACACCATCATCATTCCTTTCAACAAAATGCGTAATTGAATGATAACAAAACTCTTGAAATGTTTGTGAAACCTGTTTCGTTGTGTCTTCCAAAAAGTGCAAGTAGCAACCGAGTCAGGATTTACTGCGTTCAGTAGTGCTTCTCCTGCAGGTAGTCTTTCATTTTGTTCGGTAAAGGCAATTTCTGGATCAGATCTATCCGCGTGTACTGGCGGATAACAAAGCGGCACAAGTACTGCAGCGAGCGCACTTGCATAAACCTTGAAACGGGATTGGTCAGTCTAACGGGGTAGGTGATGGACCCCGGTAAGCGAGATCTGGAATAGCAGAACGCTCCGTTCTCCGAATCCTTGACAGAGTTATCAATGAGATCCACGATTGATACGTGGCCTTCGATGTCCGGTTGCTCGTAGAAGCTGAAACTGCCGTTCGAGTGCTCGATTCGCGTGTGCAGAGTCTTACCCTGTGAGCGAAAGCTCAAGCTTAGGAGATATCGATCATCAGAGCTGTCGCGGACTAAAAAAGAACCGTCTGGAAGATTCGTCAGCTTTTCTTCGGCCTCCCATCTTGTAATGGGACCCCAATACCAACCCTGCTTGGCAAGTTTCTTCAGTTCAGCCGTGAGGCTGGTAACCACCATGGGTCCGCTGTTCTGCACGGCGTCGTAGACCCGCTGCACCCCTGGAGCCGAGTTGGGGTCAAAGTTGAGATGGTGCATGACTCTCTCTGCAACCTGAGCATGTGTACCACCAAACCCAGAGAAGCTTCTCTGGAGATAACTATCGGGCAACGGAGGTAGCAAGGGGGAAAGTGGGGCTTCGAGTCTGGAGCCCTGCAGCAAGACGTTTGCAGTGTTTAAAAAGAGCTGGTTCACTGATGACGACTCCATGAAGATGTCTGGTGACAGGAGGTCCTGGTCAATAGGTTCCTCATCTGCATGAAGAGATCTGCATCCCTCGGACTGGGGAACGACATCCATGGGTGTGGTTGCATCTAAGCAAAAAGAGCGCGATCCTTCGTCGTCAGGAAAGAGTCCATCATCTAAAGGCATTGTGTACTGAATATAATCCTGAGCTGCAAGACCAATAACTACAGGCACGTGTTCTTCATCCATCTCGAGGTGCAAATCGCCATTCTGAGCGCCAGAATGGTGGTCTGGCACGCGTCCGGTGATTTTCAGCGAATCGGTAGATCCTCTGAACTCTCTCTGAAGGTCTAGGAAGTCTTGGCGCACACCGTTAAGAGCCGGACTTGGATCTGAGGAGTTCATTAATGCCTTAACGTCCATTTTGATGCACGTCTCCTCTGAGTTCACTGGTCTGAGAGGCCACGGGGTGGGACTGTAATGATGACTATGGACGGATGTGGAGCGGGAGGAACGCTGGGATTTTATGTCACTTAGAGTAATGGGTGCCGAAGAGGAGGAGAAGGTGTCATCATCTATAGAGCATACAGATGGAGAACCACCCTTGACCTTTGGTTTCTGTTTCGCTGACAGTCTCCTTTTCAAGGTGCCCATGAGACCCTCACTCTTAGATCGGACTTTGGGTCTTTTTTCGTCCTCGTTATCCAGGTCGCTACTGACGAGATCTTTGCTGTAGCATCCTCCGAACAGAGAGTCTTCAGCGGAGAAACTGGCTGCCAGGTCCGGCTGTGATACGGCAAATTCATTCTCTTCTTTGCCTTTAATGCTAAATGACTTTCTTATTGTTTTCAGACTGATTTTCTTCATTCTGAAAGACCCCCCCTTAATGATTTGGAGGGGGATTATGCGTGATGTTCTTGGGATGAGGGAGATGATTGTGAACACTTACACATAGCTGATCACATACGGCCCACGACTGCCATACCTACAAAACAGAACAAGACATTAATATAGTAAAAATTAAAAAAAAGGAATCTCACATATTCATTACATTCAGGATTGAATGACAATCATAACTTTTTACAATTTTTTTAACCATTTTTAAAAAATGTTTTACCTTGACTAACACATCACAAGTGGTGTGACAAATGTAAAATAAAAATAAAAAAGTACAAATATTAAATTTGTCATAAAAGGTAATAATTAAATGATTATTCGTCTACAATCAATAGTTGGTCTAAATGTTTTAGGTTATGCCTGATTGTCAAATTACATACAATACTAAAAAAGTTTGGGGTCAGTAAGATTTTTTTTTTAAAGAAATCAATAGCAAAAAAGCATTACATTGATCAAAAGTCACAGTAAAGACATTATTAATGTTACAAAATTATTCTGTTTCAAATAAATGCTATTCTTTTTAACTTTCTATTCATCAAAGAATCCTGGATTTAAAAAAACTATCACAGTTTACACAAAAATATTAAGAAGAGCACAACTGTTTTCAATACTGATAATAAAGTTGACAATAATAAATGTCACTTAATGGAAAACTGCACTTCCAGAACAACAATTTACAGATAATTTACTCACCCCCTTGTCATCCAAGACGTTCATGTCTTTCTGTCTTCCGTCATGAAGAAATTATGTTTTTTGAGGAAAGCATTTCAAGATTTTTCTTCATATAATAGACTTCACTGGTGCCCCGATTTTGAACTTCCAAAATGCAGTTTAAAATCAGCTTCAAAGGGCTCTAAACGATCCCAGCCGAGGAAGAAGGGTCTTATCTAGCGAAACGATCTGTCATTTTTTTTGAAAATTAAAAATCTGTATACCTTTTAAGCACAAAAGCTTGTGTAGCACAGGCTCTGGGATGTGCATCCACGATGCTACGAATTAGTAATGGGTCGTTCTTTCATTTTGAATGAATCTTTAATGTGACTTGAGAAGAACGAGTCATCTCGGGGAGTGATTCATTCAGTCGCGCATGTGCAACATCCTATTAGGTTCTCTACTGGAATTAGTTCACCTGTTTCAAGTCTTCGGGTTTTGAGTCGTTCTTTCATCTTATGGGGCTGTCCCGTGATGAATGAACAACTCAAACCCGAAAACTTGTCAGAGAAGAAGTGAGGTGAGCTAATCATAGAGTAAAGACCCAGGTAAACAATGAATTAATCTTTTCTGAACGAATGAATGATGAATGATCGCATTTCTCTTTTCGTCTGTGTACTGAGTATGGTGAAAAACTCCATCTTATTTTCTCCTACAACTTGAGAGGAGGACATCATTGTACCTTTTTGTTTGTAAACAGCGTTTACAAACGTACTTGCACTTTCTTAGTCTTTGCACGTTCGCTTTGTAAACACTGGGTCTGTAGTTCCGCCTACGTTCTGCATGACCTTTGACGTGATTCAGTAGTACTTAGCGTCGTGAACGTGCATCCCAGAGCCTGTGCTATGCGAGCTTTTGTGCTTAAAAAGTATATAAAAAAAAATGTATTTTCCAAAACAAATGACAGATTGTTTTGCTATAATGGACCCTTCTTCCTTGGTAAACTACATTTTGGAAGTTAAAACTCGGGGCACCAGTGATGTCCATTATATGGGGAAAATTCATAAAATGTTTTCCTCAAAAACCATAATTTCTTCACAACTGAAGACAGAAAGACATAAACATCTTGGATGACAAGGGGGTGAGTAAATTATTTGTGAGTTGTTGTTCTGGAAGTGGACTTCTCCTTTAACCACCAAATTACCATATTAGAATGATTTCTGTAAGATCACATGACACTAAAGACTGGTGTAAAGGCTGCTGAAAATTAAGCTTTGCATCACAGAAATATGTTACATTTTAAAACTGATTTTATTTTAATAATTTGTTTTAAATTGTAATATTATTTACAGCACTGTACTTTTACTGTACTTCTAAACCAATAAATGCAGCCTTGGTGAGCATAAGAGAGTTCAAAAAAGTATAAAATCTTATTGACTCTTAACTTCTGAGTGGCAGTGTATTATGACTTCAAAATGAATAACTGTTAGTGAAATAGTTGAGTAATCATTAAACAATACATCAAATAAGTTACTTCAAGTTATGAGTACTGTTGTTGGGTGTTACTCATAGACTAAATCGTTAGTCTGTGACAGTCAACGTTAACTGCAAAGTTGAAACATGTAAACATCAGCAAAAAAAGTACTGGTCAAACCAATTACCTACCTCTTTCTAAACAATATGCATGCATAATAATTACAAATCAACTGCCTAAAGACAAGCATTAAACCTTTTTTTTCTTTGAAACAACATTTACAAATGAATCACACACAGTATGACTAGCAACATGAACCAATAAAGTAAACAGGGTTCTGAGAGTTTTTAATTCATGTTGATTTTAAGGGTTGCCTGTTATAAACAGTACAAATTCACCAGATTTAACCCAATAATGCGTATGTTTAATATAAACATATAGTAATAAACACCACCAGTTTTACACAGCACATTCACATCTGCTGTGTATTTCAAAATAATGACCTTATTTTACAGTAGGTTGAATATTTATGTCTGATTGCTGTCTGGCATGACTAGTGCAAATTATGAAATCACTAGATGATAACAGATATACAATATGCGTCTGCCACTGTGTAAACAAGTTACACAGTTCAAAGTTGAAAACACTCCTTAAATTCATAAATATGTGCGTGCTAACGCTTAAAGAGCAGTTAGCACTCAGGCTAACCTGTACAGGCCCTGTATATTAAACATCACTTCTGTCTTAATGCTACAACGGTAGCCATCAATATTTACATACAAATATTAAATATACATTACCTGCCGTGCCTTGAATATACTGTCAACTAACAGCAGCTGTCATATCAGTGTCCGGAGAGCTATGAAATCATATTAGGAGACATTATTACTTCACGGCTAGCTGATACCTGCACTTACAAAAACAGCACAGAAACGAGCTCAATTTCCACACAGACGAGGAATAATGAGCACTTTATGACCGCGTTTTGCGATAAAGTGACACCGTACGCTGTGAACGTTTTGAATTGTGCCTATTTTCGGCGTTTGAAACTTTTCTCTAGCTAGCTGCCGTTTTCCCTGTACTGTCTCTTTTCTCTGCCCTCTTTGTTTGCTGTTGCATCATGGGAGTGAATGGGAAGGAGGGGAGGAGATCTTTGATGCTCGTCGGAGCACCGACTGACTGTCTGCTTGAGCACAAGAGACCCATGTAAATATCGTTTAAATTATTTCAGTAATTCATTTTATATACGTCAGGTCCATTCAGGTCCATTGTTTTATATTTTGTCATGTTTATTTGTATGCAGTCAAAAGCTTTTTAAATGTTTTTTAGAGAATTCTCTTCTGCTCACCAAGCTTGCATTTATTGATCCAAAGTACAGTAAAACAGTAACATTTTGAAATATTTTTACTATTTAAAAAAACTGCTTTCTATTTGAATATATTTTGAAATGTAATTTATTTCTGTGATCAAAGCTACATTTTCAGCATCATTATTCCAGTCACATGATCCTTCAGAAATCATTCTAATATGTTGATTTGCTGCTCAAGAAACATTTTATTATTATTATTATACATTTTTATAACAGTAGAGTATTTTTTATTTCAGGATTTTTTGATGAATAGAAAGATCCAAAGATCAGCATTTATCTGAAATAAAAAGCTTTTGTACATTATACACTATACCTTTCAAAAGCTCTGAGTTAGTATATATATTGTTTTTTAAAATAAAAATTAATACTTTTATTTAGCAAGGATGCTTAAATTGATCAAAAGTGATGATAAAGACATTTATGGTACAAACGATTTCTATTTCAGACAAATGCTTTCCATTCATCAAAGAAATATGAAAAAAAATATCGTTTTTTGCTGTGCTTTGGATCAAATAAATGCAGGCTTGGTAAGCAGAAAAGAAGTGTAGTGTATATTTCAAAATTTTCAGTTGTCATGTTGTTTGTTTATATATTTTCCTTTAAATGAGATTTCAAGACTATACATATATTTAAAAAAAATAAATAAATAAATAAATAAACACTCACAATTTTAACTGGCATATAAAGTGACAACTAACCTTGGTGTCCCCCATTATTTTTCTTCATTACAGAAAAGGGAAACTGTAAATATGTTTCATTATGGGGATGATTTTTTCATCATTTTAAATTGTATTTAAAAAATATAACGTCACTAACACAGAAACATAGTATTAGTTCTTGTGCTTTGAAATAAAAAATGTAATTCTATAAAGTGAAAGCAGCAGTTATAAGGGTCTATGCAAGGTTATGTATGAATACAGATTGTTTTAAATATTTAAGTAAAATATTTAAGCTTTTACATATTTAATAAAAGTAGACTTAATGGAATACATTACTTGTATCTGTGTGACACTATTATGATCATATTTGGAGAGCTGTCTGTTATTAATTTGTTCGTTTGTTTACATTTTTTTTTTCTGCTGTGGGTGCAGCTACTGTCATATATGTATGTGTGAGGATTTTTATGTATCCTCAATATACTCACACTTCTTTAAAGAGACTCTGGAAAAGCAAACCAGGCTGCTCACAAGCTAAAATGCAAAGCCTCCTGCACTTTTGTTGTGCTTTTGCACATCAGACTTTTAGTTGATTAAAGTGTGGTCTAATTAGTGTCAGTAATATTTTAAAGGGGGCGCCTATGCATGCCAAGGCCAGGCTAATTGATGTCATACTCCTTCTCTGTGTTGTTTTTTCCGCCCTGTTTAACTGACAGAGCTGTGGGCTGTTGTGGTCAGGTGTACTGAAAGCTACAACGAGGAGACAGATACACTGCAGAGAGATAATTACCTTCAGCAACAAGGGTTAACCAAGCATCTCTCTCATAGACAACACAATGTATTCTTCCTTTACTATAATGCATTTTGCAAAGGTATTGCAAATCGTTCTACACATTTTCCCTCGGAATATGCAAAATTAGGTTTGAATCCAAATGACAAATGCTTCCGTATTTATATCATCCACTCAGTTTAAGTTTAACTTTCACTAATTAAATAAAGTGAAGCAATCTGTAAACAAACACAGTTTGGGCACGAGTATTAGACCTACATTGTGTTGTCTGTATGTCAAAGAAATCTCTCCAGTGGTTTTGAACAGTGATGTGACAAAACCCACCGTGACAGCTTGCATTACTTTCCCCTGATAGCATAAACTGCCTTGAGACTCAATGTCATCTGACATGTTTTCATGCCTCGATTGGCGGCGAGGCCAGATGGAAAACATGAGCAAGAGTGATTGACATGCTCACGAGGGTCGGAGGTCATATTAAGCAGTCATGACGGGCCATCCTTTAGCGGGGACGTTTAACAGGTGCACGCAGAGGGCTGGTGAGCAGCAGGACAATGAGTTTGATTGGGGGCGATGGAGCCCAGTGTGAGGGTACGTGTGATGACTCAACCAACAGGCTGTTCTCATTCACTGCGGAAGTCTTCCCGTGTGATGGAGTGATGTGAATGATGGATCACAAATCAGGGCTGATTGTCGACATAAGGCTTTATTTCGTTCTTCAACGGAGAGAGCTGACCCAAGTCTCCTTTACAGCTCAATCTGTTAGCATTAACATTGGAGGAAAAGAGCTTTGTCTTGACTTTGAGGCAATAAAATATTAGATTGCTGTACGTCTTTTGGAGATAGAAATTCCTGTGGATTGAAGAAAATGTTAATGCTAAAGGGAAATGTTAAAGGAGAAGTCCACTTCCAAAACAAAGATTCACATATAATGTACTCACCCCCTTGTCAGCCAAGATGTTCATGTCTTTCTTTCTTCAGTCGTGAAGAAATTATGTTTTTTGAGGAAAACATTTCAGCATTTTTTTCCATATAATGGATTGCTATGGTGCCCCGATTTTGAACTTCCAAAATGTAGTTTAAATGTGGCTTTAAACGATCCCAGCCGAGAAAGAAGGGTCTTATCTAGCGAAAAAAATCAGTTTTTTTCATAAAAATAAACTGCCATCTCATGTTCTCCCTCAACTTTAAAATCATCCTATATCGCGGTTTTACCTGTTAAGGTGTTTGATCTTCTTTGCATGTTTACTTTGCAAAGACTGGGTCGAGGGAGAAAATGCGATTGGAGTTTTTCGACATACCCTAACTGTTTTGAGCCAGAATACACAGAGTTCAAGGAGAGCAAGGCAAGATGAGCGTTTGAGAATAAAAAGTATTTAAATTGTACTTTTTTAATGAAAATAACCGATCGTTTTGCTAGATAAGACCCTTCTTCATTGGCTGGGATTGCTTAAAACCACATTGGGATCGTTTGAAGCCATATTTAAACTGCATTTTGGAAGTTCAAAATCACCATATCAGTCGATTATATGAAGAGAAATGCTGAAATGTTTTCCTCAAAAAACAATTTCTTTACAACCGAAGAAAGAAATACATGAACATCTTGGATGACAAGGAGGTGAGTATATGATCTGTAAATCTTCGTTTTGGAAGTGGACTTTTCCTTTAATAATAAAAATGATCATTAATGTTGCTAATGCTTGTGAAAGTCAGAACAAACTAATTGTTTAACATAATCAGCTGCCTACTTTAGATGATATTTTGGTACCCAAATAGCCTATTTGGTCGATTGGTTCTCTCAGAGTGGTTTGACATTGTTGCTGCAATTTTAAGTTGAGAGTTGAAGAGCTGAAGCACAATTCAAATAATAACACTGAGAGTCGTTAGTATGTGCCACAACTATTGTCATTTGATTGGACATCATCTACTAAAAATAAATAAAAAATAAAAGACAATAAGGCTTTGCTATCAAACAAAGCGTTATGAATCGTAAGCGCATGGAAAGTGCTCTCGGCCGGTCTATTTTAGCAGCAGCATGCAAGGCACTGTTTGAAATGTCTCTCCGTTGTTAAAGCTTTGATTGATTTCTTGTTTTCCACTTGGCCTGCGAGTGAATGCTGAGATTAAGATTTAACACATATAAGTCAGAATTGTGAGGTATAAAATATATAAAATATATATTGTGGAATAGAAATTCACAAATTCTGTTTGACGTCTCGCCATTGTTAGCTTGTCTTGATTTCTTTGTCTGCGAGTGGAAATAATGCTGAAATTAAGATTTCACTGGTACATCTCATTATCTTCTCCAGACACCAGCGGTATCTCCATCGCCTCCTACAGCTGTACCATTGCTTGTTTTATTCATACCAACACAACGCTTTAGGCTACAGTTGAAAGTAACTAACATCAGCAGGAATGGACAAGCTTCATTTTCATAGCTTCCTGTACCGGTTCCAGGGTTTGTTTGTTGTTTTGCCCCCCTTGTGAATCCGTTTCCTCCTGACTGGCACTGCTACCCTGGGGCCTGTCTGTTCATGATATTAAAATATCTTGGGAAAGGGGGATGCTGCCATCAAGAGGTGTGATAGCATCTCCGTGGAGGAATTAAATATTTAAGGTGCATAGGAATATGGTGTTATGCACTGCTGCGAGACCGAAAAGCTTTTGCAAACTGCACAGTTTAATGCGAAGAATGTGCTAAGTTTGTGTTAATGCAAACTGAGCAGAATGTACAACACCTGTAACAAGATGTAGATTCTGTGATATCACAGTTGTTAGTCAACTATCAGTAGGCCAGTCAGTATCTTTCAGACATAACCTCAATGTCACAATGACACCCTGACAAGTTTGTTTAGAAAACTACTGAATTACTTTCTAAAAAATGAAATCAGGTTTTCTTTTATGGAGAATATGCATTAATTTAGGGAACAGCAAAGTTACAGCAAAGTTTGGATTGTGGGTAACCAAACACTTGATGATTTGACAGCTGATGGACGTCCATAGTAATACTGTGGAAGTCAGTGGGGACCAACAACTGTTTGATTACCCACAATTTTCAAAATATCTTCTTTTTTCTGTTCGGCTGAAACAAGAAATTCATACAGGTCTGGAACAAACTAAGGATGAACATATGTTGACAAATTTTTGGATAGGGTATCCCTTTAAAGCTTTAATTTCTTCTCATTTAAAGGGATAGTTGACCCAAATATGAAAATTCTGTCATTAATTACTCATGTCGTTCCAAACTTGTAAGACCTTTGTTCATCAGAACAAAGATTAAGATATTTACCTTGCATAGACAGTAACGCAACTACCACGTTCAAGGCCCAGAAAGGTAGTAAGGACATCATTAAGATTAAGAAGTCCATGTGACAGTGGTTTAACCGTAATTTTATGAAGTTATGAGAATACTTTTTGTGTGCAAAGAAAACAACTTAGTTCACATTAACTGAAGTAGTAAACTAATGTTAACTAATGAACCATATTGTAAAGTGTTACTGGGATGAAGTACCACCTTACAAAATAGTAAGGGATGAAATCATTATCATAAATGACTATTATAATTTGATTTGATTGCCAAATAACATACTCGAAAGTATACAAAAGAAAAGAAATTGTTGAATAAAGTCGTTATTTTTACTTTGTTTGCACACAAAAAATATTCTCGTACCTTCATAGCATTACGGTTGAACCAGTGATGTCACATGGACTATTTTAACGATCCTTACTACCTTTCTGGGCCTCGAACGTGGTGGATGTGTTGCTATCTGTGCAGGGTCAGAAAGCCCTTGGATTTAATAATAAAATATCTTAATTTGTGTTCCAAAGATGAACGAAGGTCTTACGGGTTGGAACAACATGAAGGTGAGTAATTAATGATAGAGTTTTCATTTTTGGATGAACTATCCCTTTAATATCTGCTCACCACAACATATCATGAAAGTATGACAAAATGAGTGACAGTAACTAATAGCATTTGAGACCTTTACAGGTTATGCCACGTTTAAATAAGACATCCAGAGGAAGTGTGCTGAGGTCACAACTGCTGAAACTGGCACTAGTTCAGGTGGTTACAGGCAGGAAAACATGTCAATCACCACTGAGGGCCTCCTGCCAGACATGTTTCCCCCAGGGGTTTAATAGCCACACTGATGCATTGCTATCCACGAATGCAAAAATCAGTTTGCGAGTAAATAATCACAAGTCATATGTGATTATTTTGGCTGAGTTTAATAGACTGTTTGTGTATGCAAACCTCAAGATTTTTAATATCTTCAGTGGCTGGCCTAGAATTGATTTACCTAATGTGATATAATGAACTAAGTGAACTTGCACAAATGAGACACTGCATCTCTATGTTGGAGAGACATGGAAAGGGGGAGAAAATGACTTAAATCAATATGTTTTCTTGTTGGAAATTTTTAGAAATGCACTTGTGAACGCAAATGCATCAAAAGGTACGCAAAAATATCATCAGCACCCACAATGAATATATTTTGGAACAGAACGAGCAGCTCAGCTGCACATCTGAGGTGCCACGGTGGGTCTATGAGGCCATAGGCAGCCTGTCTGTTGAAATGGGGTTTATTTTCTTTCTGCTTAGCTTAACCCCACCGGTTCCCTGTGGTCTACACACACAGTTCTGCTGCATTTGCTCTTTCTTTGATTATCAGGAAGAAAGCAGTATATATTGTGCCAAACTTCCCTGAAGCGAGACGAAATTTGGCTTCTTCCACACAGACCTGCTTTGACTATGCCCCCAGTGTCCCCTTATAAAGGGCTCCCTTGTTATCCGAGACTTGATGAGACTAAATTTAAAAGGTTGAAAACAGGGGCAAAAAAGAACATAATGTTTCGTCAAGTATACGTAGACTTGAAAATTTGAGCACTTTCATTACACTCTTCCAGAGCAGAGTAAATCCAGAGCAGGTTATGGCTGTTCTCGTTGACTTTATAATATGAAACTTTGGAAACATGAAGATGCCTTCTTTTCATGAAGTGATGTGTAAGCTTAAAATTCGGTAGTGCAGTCACGGTTGGCTTATGAAATATTGCTTGTGGGATTCAGATGGGATATTTCCAAACCACCCAGGGGGTCCTGCTCACCAGGACGTTTTCGTTTGATAATGAATTATCACATCTGCAGAAAAATAGGAATTGTGCGCTTAAGGCTAATTGAAATGAAAATTGCAATGACAACTGGAGGAAATGAGGCCAAAGTGTCCAGTAGAGGGCAGTGTTGCTTTTAAACAGCTGGTGGAAAACCGAATAATGTATCCATATGCTCATCCACACTCACAGACCATCAGCCATTCGTTCTTGTTCCATTTTTGGTGCACACATTATGAAAATTTTATAAATAACATTAATAAATGAGATACACAGGTCACCTGTTCTCACCCTCCCACATTTGTCATGTGTTTGCAGATGTAGCGTAAATTGAATTAAAGGCATTGGGGACATACAAAACACATAAAAACATGAAAAACATTGTCCTAAACTCTTAAAAGAACCGATCAGATGGGTGAAACAATGATTTAGCATGAAGCTGATTTTATTGGCTGTATAAGCAGGCGTTTCTGTTGGTTGCGTGCCATTCTTTAATGCCTTGGCTGCTTCAACTTCATCAGATCAAAACAAAGCTGCTATTTTACACTCACCTACTGTCCACAATGGTTTATGTGTGAATGTGAGAAAAAAAAGAGGTGAAATCAAATACCTCCTCCAAACAGAAAAAAGGTCAGAGATGACGTGCACAGTGAGGGCAAGCCCCTCTCCTCACCGTATCATTAAGCCCAGTTCTATAAGCAGCACCTCTCGCTGTTTACCCTTGGCAAAAGAAACCCCAGCACCCACATAAACACCACAACTTGGATGAAATCATGTCATCGCAGTGTACACACTGCACAGTGCACTTATGTATGTCCTGCACAGTCAGCATTCAAAGTCACAGGGCATATATTTGAAGACAGAGCAACACATCCACAGCAAATCGTTTATGTTTTCTGAAACGGTTAGTAAAACTTCTGGTGTAGAATAATTGATAGTGTGGTTTGAAATGCTTGCTTTGCGTACAAAATCTATAATGTTTTGCCAGTGGTTTGAGACCTCACTAATTCAAAACCTATGTGAGAAACCTACTGTATGCCAGTGTTTTTAGAAGCAGTTTGATTTGTGTTTCCTAATGAAAAGGACATTGCGGAAGCCTGTTTCTGCCTCAGTCAGAGTCATACTTGTGAGACATAAAGTCACACTTGTGGGATATAGATTCATAATTGTGAGATATAAAGTCATACTTGTATGACATAAAGTCACACCTGTGGAACATTCATTTAAAATTGTGAGATATAAAGTCACACTTGTGGGATATAGATTCATAATAATGAGATATAAAATCATACTTGTGAGACATAAAGTCACACTTGCGAGATATAGATTCATAATTGTGAGACATAAAGTCACACTTGTGGGACATTAACTCATAATTGTGAGATATGAAGTCACACTTGTGGGATATAGATTCATATTTGTGAGACATAAAATCACACTTGTGGGACATTAATTCAAAATTGTGAGATATAAAGTCATACTTGTGAGCTATAAAGTCAGACTTGTGGTATATAGATTCATAATTGTGAGTTATAAAGTCATACTTGTGAGCTATAAGGTCACACTTGTAGGATATTAATTCAGAATTGTGAGTTATAAAGTCACACTTGTGGGATATAGATTCATACTTGTGAGACATAAAGTCACACTTGTAGGACATTAACTCATAATTGTGAGATATGAAGTCACACTTGTGAGATATAGATTCATAATCGTGAGATATAAAGTCACACTTGTGGGATATAGATTCATAATTGTGAGACATAAAGTCACACTTGTGGGATATAGATTCATAATCATGAGATATAAAATCATACTTGTGAGACATAAAGTCACACTTGCGAGATATAGATTCATAATTGTGAGACATAAAGTCACACTTGTGGGATATAGATTCATAATCATGAGATATAAAATCATACTTGTGAGACATAAAGTCACATTTGCGAGATATAGATTCATAATTGTGAGTTATAAAGTCATACTTGTGAGCTATAAGGTCACACTTGTAGGATATTAATTCAGAATTGTGAGTTATAAAGTCACACTTGTGGGATATAGATTCATACTTGTGAGACATAAAGTCACACTTGTGGGATATAGATTCATAATTGTGAGATATAAAGTCACACTTGTGGGATATAGATTCATAATTGTGAGATATAAAGTCATACTTGTGAGCTATAAGGTCACACTTTTAGGATATTAATTCAGAATTGTGAGTTATAAAGTCACACTTGTGGGATATAGATTCATAATCATGAGATATAAAGTCAGACTTGTGGTATATAGATTCATAATTGTGAGTTATAAAGTCATACTTGTGAGCTATAAGGTCACACTTGTAGGATATTAATTCAGAATTGTGAGTTATAAAGTCACACTTGTGGGATATAGATTCATACTTGTGAGACATAAAGTCACACTTGTGGGATATAGATTCATAATTGTGAGATATAAAGTCACACTTGTGGGATATAGATTCATAATTGTGAGATATAAAGTCATACTTGTGAGCTATAAGGTCACACTTGTAGGATATTAATTCAGAATTGTGAGTTATAAAGTCACACTTGTGGGATATAGATTCATACTTGTGAGACATAAAGTCACACTTGTAGGACATTAATTCAAAATTGTGAGATATGAAGTCACACTTGTGAGATATAGATTCATAATCGTGAGATATAAAGTCACACTTGTGGGATATAGATTCATAATAATGAGATATAAAATCATACTTGTGAGACATAAAGTCACACTTGCGAGATATAGATTCATAATCATGAGATATAAAATCATACTTGTGAGACATAAAGTCACACTTGCGAGATATAGATTCATAATTGTGAGACATAAAGTCACACTTGTGGGATATAGATTCATAATCATGAGATATAATATGATAGTTGTGAGACAAAGTCACACTTGCAAAATAAAGATTCATAATTCTTAGATATAAGATATAAGTATAGATGTAAGTTGCAAGTATGAGATATAAAGGCACATGGTAAGATATAGTTGGGAATTAGTTGGGCTTGGGAATTTTAAAATCACAGGTGTGAGATGTCAAGTCATAGTTGTGAGATATAAAAACAGTTGTGAAGTATAGTCACAAGTGTGAGGTATCAAGTCTTAGTTGTAAGATATAAAGTCTTAACTGTAAAACATAAAGTCATATAGTCACACTAGGAGATATCAAGTCAAAGTCACATGAAACAAAGTTAACATTTAGTTTAAATTAAATTTTATATATTGCTGATATTGTTTATTGTTTATATTGCTGGTATATTTTTAATGCAAGAATATAAAATAAATTATAAAGAATATTACAGAATAAAACAAGATATAGTCAATGTATGATTTTATAGAAAATGTTGAATAACCGTATAAACTAAAAAATTATACAAATCAAGTACATGAAAATGACCCACTTATGCATCCAACCCAAACAAACCACTCTCTTTCGGTTTGCTTCACACAAGCTGACAAAAACGAACACACTGTCGTGCTTTCAAGACATGGTGTGTACTCCCAATGAAGCAAAATATACAATTTAATGAAATTTATAAATATTACGATGAAAATAGTAGGCTCGGTTGTGTGCACTCTGCACAGGTCAGCGACAGGAGGGCACCGAGGGCTCGTGCCAAACGTTAGCATGCCTATTTTAGCCATGGCGGAAAATTTTCCTCAGGTTCTTCGGGGACATACAGTGGGGGTACATGGGGAGTGGGCAGAAAGCTCTTTGCTTTACGACTGCTGTGTGAACATAGGGAAAACTTGCACAACCACCACACTGGCACAACCTTAGTGTGTGTGGGATCTTGACAAATACATTTTAGAACACAGCCAATATCCTAACCGGGAGGGTGAAACGCAAAAGATTGAGGGTACTGAGAAACTTGGCAGAGGATGTGTGTGTTGGTGGGTGAAAAGAAAAAAAAGACAAACCTCTGAGGTGAATAATATTTCAGCGTATCAGCAAATGGCGTGGCCTCAGTTTGACAGATTTTCAGCATAAATCACTCTTTGTGTATGATCATAATGACCCACACTTACCACCCATCAGAAAGGACATCAACATCTGCAAGCAGCATTTTGGAATCATAATGTATCTCAGATCAAGTTACAACCATTTTCCTGTAATTCTGTCCCATGCACAATGTCTTATTTTCAGAAATACACTTACATGTATAGAATAAAAACATCTGGAAGCAGATATGACACTTCTGTGGGCTGTGAGCTGGATATTTATGTATATAAGCATGGTTAAAAATATTCCATTATCATTATACAAACCAGCAATGCAAAGAAAAGCACCCTCATCACCAAGTTCCTGCTGTAAGTATGTTAGAATAATACTCATTAAAATCTGCTGTGGCGGTGAGCTCGCACACGGCCTCTGCAAGCCCTTATGTGAAGGTACTTATTGTCGACCGCATACACATCATATATGTCCACTCAAGCGAGCGGCTTCTGAGGAATTCATATGAATGTGTGAGTCATTTCTAGAAACTGCCTTACAATGACCAGGCTGTGGATATCAAAAATGGATTGGGCGCAAATAGACATCCTCACTAGTCAGTGCTGTGGTCATCTCTCTCTGGACCACTGGATCACAGGTCTGTTCTGAAAGGATTGTGGGCAGCAGGGGAAATCCAATGCTAAATATGAATAATTAAATGCAACTGTCCATACAGTCATACATAGTTAAGATAGGAATAATATGGGCTTTCCATATCATCTCCAAAGGCTGTGCGATGTAAAGAAGCTAGTGGAACAGGCAGATGCCAACATGGGGAGGTTGCGTGACATGTCCTCATCCTTGAAAACCAAGAAGAACATTACACAAGGTAAAAGAAAATTCTACCCAGGCTTGTATAAATGTGGTTTGTGAGAACCACTATGTGATTTCCACTGTGATTTATTAGCTAGCAAGAGTATGACACAATAGTCAGCAGATAGAGGCAGCTAAATTTTTATGTATAAAGACACATTTAAGTTATTGCCACTGTTCTAAAGTCAAAGAAAATTATTTTAAAGGAGTCCACTTCCAGAACAAAAATTGACAGATAATGTACTCACCCCTTGTCATTCAAGATGTTCATGTCTTTCTTTCTTCAGCCGTAAAGAAATTATGTTTTTTGAGGGAAACATTTCAGGTTGGTGATATGGTGCCCCGATTTTGAACTTCCAAAATGCAGTTTAAATGAGGCTTCAAACGATCCCCAGCGTGGTTGTAAATCTAGCGAAATGATTGGTTTTTTGTTAAAGGTGTTTGATCTTCTTTGCATGTTCATTTCGCAAAGACTGGGTCTGTACTTCTGCAGCGATGTAGGATGATTTTGAAAAGATTTTTGAAGTTGAGGGAGAAAATACGTTTGGAGTTTTTCGACATACCCTAACTGTCTTGAGCCAGAATACACAGAGTTCAGGGAGAGCAAGACGAGCATTTGAGAATAAAAAGTATTTAAATTATATTTTTTTTAATGAAAATAACTTATTGTTTTGCTAGATAAGATCCTTCTTCCTCGGCTGGGATTGTTTACAACCGCACTTGGGATCGTTTGAAGCCGCATTTAAACTGCATTTTGGAAGTTCAAAATTGGGGCACCATATCAGTCCATTACATGAAGAAAAATGCTGAAATGTTTTCCTCAAAAAACATAATTTCTTTATGGTTAAAGAAAAAAGACATGAACATCTTGGATGACAAGGAGGTGAGTACATTATCAGTCAATTTTTGTTCTGGAATTGAGCTTCTCCTTTAAAAATATATAAACATATATAATATATATAGTAAGAAATTTAATATTTAAAATCTTAAATATTTTAAATAGTAGATATCCCTAATATGTCTTACATTGCAATGAACCACATTACTAGGAAAAATTATACTATGCTCAAAATGTTTAGTGGCGTATTGATCATAATTCATTTTGACCGCAGTATGAACCACAAAGATTTTTCATTACAGTTTATAGGGATCCAGCCAATAGTCTGTTGGGTGCAAATATAAAATATAAAGTCGCACTGTTTTCAGACCTTGGATCTAAACCAAGAACACATGAGCATGTGAAACCTGTGTAGCTTCACACTCACTGCCCACGTTTCAAAGATCCACAGCGTATCTTGAGAACATAGACATGTATTTCCTTAAGATGACACTTGGGAGACTTGCCAATGTATTAATAAATGTATAAATTAAACAACACCAGGCACAACTCCATTGTGATTTTTGTATGTGCAGCACTGCATGTGCAGATTCAGTTCTCTTATTGTTGTGCCGCCTAGGTGTCCTGAGTACAGACGTGTCCTTATCCCGTTCCACCTCCAAGTTCTGCCACACTGGCCTGTGAATTTTGACAGAGCTCTGATGCATGCCTCTTCTCTCTGGAGACCTTCATACAGATCTGCTCTGGTTCCCCATGCAGCCTCTTCTGGGGAAAGTTTCTCCACAATACAGCTTCCATCTCCTGGTAACTGCTGTCAGACAAACCGATGACTATTGTTCATAACGCATCAAAGTGTGGGTTGACAAAAAATGGGTAACTAATGCATTGTCTAACTTTTATTGCAGTTTGTTTCACAAAAGCTGACAAACAGAAACAGTATAATAGCATTTGTGACCCCAGAAAATAAATCTGTGAATCTGTTTATGTTTTCAGTCACGAATACTTTGTAGAAGTGTGCTATTCAGCCATCATAACTTTATTGAACTATTAAACATCTCCAATAACGGGGTTGCTGATATAGAATGAGAAGTTAATCCACCTTATTTTTCCCATAAGAGCGGACGCAGCCATCTGTAATTTTTATGGGTCTGGCTTCCGGTCTCATCTGCATCCAGCTATTTTTAGCTATAGAAATGTGACTTACCATATTATTTTAATGTATTGTCTTAATCACACACCTCTATCTGCATCTGCTCTGTTGTGGCAGAGGAGCAGCGCTTTCAGTTCAATAAAAAACAAAGATATTTTGTTGCTTCTAGCTCTATTTTACATGCAAGCAGGAGGGGCAGGGGCAAAATGGCATTGCGAGGGCTGAATCGCGGACTGGGGAGGGGGTACCCCTCAGTAGGAATGGCAGACCGGGGGCAAATTGACTGCACCGC
Source organism: Labeo rohita (assembly GCF_022985175.1). NCBI lineage: Eukaryota > Metazoa > Chordata > Actinopteri > Cypriniformes > Cyprinidae > Labeo > Labeo rohita. The sequence goes on along the minus strand of NC_066870.1, from coordinate 20,604,665 downwards.
AGGGGCACTTCAGCGTCGGACCTCAAAGTTGCAGCGGCTTGAGAGCCACCCCCCTAATGCAACTGCACGCAAGTATAGCCGAAATCACAGCGCAGCCATTGTCTTAATCGTATGTGTATTCGATTTCATTAGACAATGTCGTGATTATGAATAAGGATTTTAGTGCAGATTAAGATCTTCAAGAGCTGGTTAGGTAGTCTTAAAGGAGAAGTCCACTTCTAAAACAAAGATTTACATATAATGTACTCACCCCCTTGTCATCCAAAATGTTCTTGTCTTTCTTTCTTCAGTTGTAAAGAATTTATGTTTTTTGAGGAAAACATTTCAGCGTTTTTCTCCATATAATGGACTGGTATGGTGCCCCTATTATGAACTTCCAAAATGCAGTTTAAATGCAGCTTCAAACGATCCCAAATGCGGTTGTAAAGGATCCCAGCTGAGGAAGAAGGGTCTTATCAAGCGGAACAATTGGTTATTTTCATAAAAATAATACAATATACTTTTTAATGTCAAAAGCTTGTCTTGTCTTGCTCTGCCTGGACTGTTTTTGTTCCGGTTCATGACAGTTAGTGTATGTCAAAAAACTCCCATCTCATGTTCTCCCTCAACTTCAAAATCGACCTATATTGCTGTTTTACCTTTTTTGTTAAGGGTGTTTGATCTTCTTTGCATGTTCACTTTGCAAAGACTGGGTCGGTACTTCTGCAGCGATGTAGGATGATTTTGAAATGATTTTTGAAATTGAGGGAGGAAATACGATTGGAGTTTTTAGACATACCCTAACTGTCTTGAGCCAGAATACATAGAGTTCAGGCAGAGCAAGACAAGACGAGCATTTGAGATGAAAAAGTAAAATAAAAGTGAAAATAACCGATCATTTTGCTAGATAAGACCCTTCTTCCTTGGTTGGGATCGTTTTAAGCTGCATTTAAACTGCATTTTGGAAGTTCAAACTCGGGGCACCATAGCAATCCATTATATGGAGAAAAATCCTGAAGTGTTTTCCTCATAAAAAATAATTTCTTTACGCCTGAAGAAAAAGTCATGAAATTAAAAAATAAATAAATAATACAAAAAAAAGTTTTCTATTTTAATATATTTCAAAATGTAACTTGTTCCTGTGAATTTTCAGCATTATTACTCCAGTCCTCAGTATCACATGATTATTTAGAAATCATTTTAATATGCCTATTTGGTGCTCAAGACATTCTTCATTTTTCTTCTTTTTATCATTCTTCTATTCTTTTCAGTGTTGAAAATGTGTGCTGCTTAAAATTTCTGTGTACATTTTTTTGTGTGAAACATTGTTAAACAGGATTCTTTGCGGAAAGAAGAAAGCTCAAAAGAACAGTAGTGTGACCAAAAGAACTAGGCCTGTTCTTTTCTTAATGAGTAAAACTTTTAATATGAGAAAATTTATGGTGCGCACATTTAAGTTCTTCAAAAACACTGCATTTGATGGCTATATGAACAAGGCAGAAACATATTTGTGATTTTTTGATATACTGCAAGGGGTTGTAAGCCTGGAGGCAATGATCTTGAGAGAACCTGAGAGGGCAGACAGGAAATGAGAGAGGTCAAGGTGAGTGACAGAGAGCTCACTACTAGCACTCAACCACATCTGTGCCTGACATGGAGGAAATGCACTCCAGGAAGTGAGATTGAAATCATCACACACACCAGCATGCACACAATGTCCTTCTTTGTCTGTGGTGCCTGCGCACTGCCAGCAGAAGTTGAGTGTTTTCACATGAGGCACGTTGGGTTTTCATTCTTCAAGGTGCAGAGGCTCCGTCTGCGCCTTCCAGAGTCTCAAATTTGAAATCACCTCACAGCTGTGTTTAGCCAACAATCACAGAAATTCAAATACATAATACATCAAAACTGGACACTGTGATGGGACCATGTGAAATATTTCAAAATACTTGCTCTGCAATAAAACGGTCACAGTCATGATAGGACTGTACAGTAATATTTTGAACAGAATTATGAGTCTAAATATCTTTATTTTAGATTGCATGATAATAAATAACACAAAAATGTCTCTCCAAGGCTCCTTTTGTGGTACATTTTTCAAATTCCTCTAAAGCAATAATGATTTCCTGGCCTGCCAGGTTGTTACAGTATCAGATTCTGAACATATGCAGCATAATATACTGTAAAGCGCAATACACCAATGAGCAGCTTCTGAACAATGATATAAAAATATGTTTACAAAAATATAAACTGTAATATATGGCCTTTTCTACACATTCGACACGTTCAGACATTAACACTTTTGCGTTTGCATGCACAATTGCCTATTTTGTTATTTTAAGGAATGCTTTATATCATTACGTATATATACTTTTATAAAAACATACAAGAATGAATGTAATTAATAAAATTCACTATATTTACAACTCTATATACATGACATTTACATGCAGAGAAAAAAAATCCTGGAGACTTTGTTTTCTCAGGGCCAGATGGTGTCAAAGTCAATGTCTTTTTTTCCTGTTGAGGAGATTTTTCGTGACAGCACTGGCCTTAAATCCAGCCCAGCAAGACCAGCAAACCAAATGCGTGGTAATTACTAGCTGTAATGTTACCAAGAGCTCTATTTCTTTGCATCTGTCCTTGGACGACGGTTTCAAATGACCGCAAACACTCTGAACGCTTTGCCTCCTGGGGGATTCTGTAGGCTAAATGGAAGAATAATGGCCAATATTAATCCAGGACCAGCAGGATAGAAAGATATATGATTTGCATGCTAGTATGATTCATTAATCACCCTTCAGATGTTCTCATCATGCTATGTAATGAAGCAAAATAAAACCAGACTGTGTAGGTGGTCTGGTTTTATTTTGCAGCGGAGAAGCAGAGTTTATAAGATTACCGTTCAGCCACCCACTAAATGAAATGATTACGTTATCCGACCAAGCTCATATTGAGGGATATTAGTTTAATCTGAAGACCAGCTGAAGCCAAGAATGAAAGATCAGCTACACAGCAGTAGTAGCTCAAAAGCTGACTCAACACACTCAGTACCTCTCTGAGGTGATGCCATTTTGGTAGGAGCCCTTGTACTGCCTCCTCTTGTCCACAGGCATTACGTCCAGATAACCTCCTGAGTCACTTCGAATCACCCCTGCGTGGATTGCTGCCCTGCATATACTGGAATTCTGCTCAGTGGGACAGAAAGAGAAAAGATGGATCATTTTCTACTGCAGTCGTAACAGAACAGTGACTTCCTAATAGCTGCAATAGAGCGACCCAGAGGAACATTTTATTATTCTTTTATAGCTCAAGAGACTTATGTGAATAATCATTTATATTTAAGTGTCAACTTCGTTTAAGATGATTCTCCTAAAGTTCATTAGGGGAAACAAGAAGAGACAATTTTGGCATATAATAATAGTATAGAGCTATAAAAAATAATGTGGACAGTTTGAGTTAAATTAAGTTGAAGCAGAGTGAAATACATAGCAAAATACAGAAATTTGAGCAGTTTGAGATCTCTTTTGAAACTTTAGGGGAGAAACATTATTTATTAAAACCTATTTTAACTTGAGGATCATGTGTTTTGAACCATGTGTCATGTGTGAGACAATGGTCAAACGTTTCATCTAACACATTTACATGAAAAAAACAACAACAAAAAAAACAATGCAAAAGCAGTGCAATGGAATTAAAAAGAAAAAAAAGAGTTCTGTGTGAATGGCTCTTTAAAGGTATAATTCACCCCAAAATGAAAATTATCCCATGAATTACTCAGATTCAAACCATCCTAGGTGTATATGACTTTCTTCTTTCAGTTGAATACAATTGGAGTTATATTCAAAAATGTCCTGGCTCTTCCAAGCTTTAAGATGCCAGTGTATGGGTGTTGAGATTCAGTAGTCCAATAGAAGGCCGTCATAAAAAATACTCATCACAGCTGCAGGAAGTTAATAAAAGCCTCCTGAAGTGAATCAATGCGTTTGTTTAAGAAAAAAATCTATAGTGGCATATAAAGTTTGGGAACCCCTTACAGAATCTGTGAAAATGTGAATAATTTTAACAAAATAAAAGAGATCATACAACATGCATGTTGTTTTTTATTTAGTACTGTCCTGAGTAAGATATTTAACATAAAAGATGTTTACATATAGTCCACAAGACATAATATGGATGATATACGACTGTTTTTTGTTCATGAGTGCCTTGTTTGTTCTGAACAGTTTAACTGAGCACTGTTTTTCAGAAAAATCCTCCAGGTCCTGAAGATTCTTCAGTTTTCCAGCATGTCTTGCATTTTTGAACCCTTTCCAACAATGACTGTATGATTTTGAGATCCATATTTTCACACTGAGGGCAACTGAGGGACTTAAACACAACTATTAAAAAAGGTTCAAAAATTCACTGATGCTCCAGAAGGAAACTCAATGCATTAAGAGCCGGGGGGTGAAAACTTTTGAACAGGATGAAGATGAAGTCTTTTTTTTCCCATTTAGTACTTCAGAAGCTAACAGAAGATACTTGCATGTTTCTTGGAAGACAAATTAAGTACAATTTACACTGATCTTCAAATTCAAAAAATGTCCACCCCAGCTCTTAACGCATTGTGTTTCCTTCTGGAGCATCAGTGAATGCTTGAACCATTTTAGTAGGTGTGTTTGAGTTCTTTAATTGTCCTTAGTGTGAAAAGATGGATCCCAAAATCATACAGTCACTGCTGGAAAGGGTTCAAATATGCAGAAGATGCTGGAAAACTGAAGAATCTGCAGAACCTGGAGGATTTTTCTGAAGAACAGCAGGCAGTTTAACTGTTCAGAACAAATAAGGGACTCATGAACAACCATCACAAAACAAAACAAAACAAAACAGTCATAGATCATTCAGGTAACTACACACAGTATTAAGAACCAAGGGTTCCCAAATTTTTAAAGGGGTTTATTTTATTAATTTCAGCTATTTTTATTGTATTGTGGACTATATGTAAACATATTTTATGTTAAATATCTTACTCTGGACAGTACTAAATGAAAAATAACATGCATTTTGTATGTTCTCTCTCAGATTCTGCAAGGGGTTCCCAAATTTTCTCATGCCACTGTATATTCTACACTTTATAAACCGTAATATCTAGCTTCCGCTAACTGTCGGATGCACATACATGAGAGAGGCGTAGCGTACCCAGAGCCACTTAGAGTACTTTTCATGATGGATGGATGCACTTCATTGGACTTCTTTTGGACTATTGAATATCAACACCCATTCACTGCCATTATACAGCTTGGAAGAGCCAGGGCATTTTTTTAAATATAACTCAGATTGTATTCATCTGAAAGGAGAAAGTCATATACACTTACGATGGTTTGAGAGTAAGTATATCATAGAGTAGTTTTCAATGTTGGGTGAACTATCCCTTTAAATAGTGTGAAGACTTACATCCGAATAATAGCGGGTTCCGATTACTCGGGCATAGCTGTCGTACAAGCAATTACGAGGACAATACAACCTGAAAAAAAGACACAACTTGTTAGCTGTTGCACTATTAATGACAAAAAATTAACTGCATAGTATTTTGTGCAATCCAATAAGATTATTTATGTTACAACATAAGCTTACCTGGGACAGTGCCGGACTGGTTTCTTGAAAGGGCAGAACTGTGCCACTGTAGTTTCACAATTAACTGCTTTCACTGAAAGTTATAAAACATTTGTTTATTAAATTTCTTTTCTCAAACTTTAGCAAGGTTATCTCATTAAAAAAATGAACATATGCACTTACCTGGGACATTTGATACAGTGAAGGCATTGGCACTCTGATTTTTCCTGTGGAATAACATGGAAAATGTGAGAACATTGTTGAACCAACATTCAGCAGCATGAAATGTGGGTTTTGTGACTTACGCCAGAGTCTGAACTCCATTTTTGAAGGACTTTGAGAATCGTTGCCTTCTGCCCACCCTTGTGATATCCAGCCAGCCTCCATCGTCATCTATTATTCCAGCATGCAAGGCGCTCCCACAGATACTGGATTGCTGGAAAAACAGCAACATTAATAATGAGAGAGACCCTGAGCTGACCACAATCCATGTGAAGTTAGATAGTATTTAACTACGTAAATGGAAAAATCAACTTGTAAATCTGTGCGATGCCACATAGAAAGAAATAAAATGGAAAGCGAATGCGTTTACCTACCATGTCATAATGACTCGATCCAATTACTTTTCCATAGTTGTACAAGCAGCCTGGTGGGCATTCGTACCTGATTAAAGATTTACCAGATATGAAATTATTCATAGCAGAATGACCAGAACACATGTTTTTGATAGCTGATGTGAGAATCAACTCATTTTACCTGTTACAAGTAGTTCCCTTGCACTGATCACGTAATCTAGTATCACATGCTACCTGTTGAGCTGCGGAAACAAAAACAATATATGTCCATTTATAAAAAGAAGAGTGTTGTTTTTTCTTGTTAACATATTAGAAATGTTTTAGAATGTTAGAGAACACACATATTTATGAAAACATACACGCTGTCTGATGGCACCCAGTACAGGCTTTACATGCCCGTCCACTTAAGCCAATCAATGAAATGTATCTTTAGTCAGCCTGTGAAGTTATCTTACACATCTGGGAAGTACTGGTGACTTCATTCCTCTCAATGTTCTCGTTGGCAGAAGGTGTCGGGGTCTCATCTCTGTAGTGGGTGTCGTGGCTTCGGACTGGCTCAGGTTCTGGTTCAATATAGTTATTTTCCTCTGTCTCAGGGGTGTAATGAGAATGACTGCCATCATCTGAAGAGAACACAATTTAATTACACTTTTCAAATGATTCAGGACCTACTGCCTTCACATGTTAGCTAAATATTGGTTTCTTTACTAGTTTAGGGATGCCAGTATAAAATGTTTTAATCAAATTAACTGCATGCATCTCTCATAATATGCTATTTATAATATACAGCACATCATTTTATAATATAGTTGGTTTAGTACCTTTATAGCAGAGGTTGTTTCTACAACCGCCGCCATAGCTGGGTGGGCATGCAGAGCAAGGGGTCCCATGCTTGTATGGTGCATGTCCCCACCAGTTACCTCTGTGAAAAGGATGCCACATGACAAAAGCTAATAGTAGTGCTTTATTAGAATTATATCATACTGCAAATGACAAACAAGCTGAACATTCTTACGGGGGAGAGTAATTGCAGACCAGGTACACAGCTTTGGCCCAGATCATCCCCCATACATTCATGTTGTAGCACACATTGATAGCACAACCAATTTTGTTGCTTGTGGCCCAAACCAGCTGTGAAAAATCATAATATCACTATCACTATATAGCACATCACAACTGCTTGATTGCTTGTATCATCACAAAATGTAAATATCTAAAACCTGAATGTGGTTTTACCTGTGTGTAATGTGTGCAGACGGGTCCAGAGCATCTGTAGGGGCAGTGAGGGTTACACTCTTGTGGATAAGGGTAGCTGAAATCTCTCACCTCATCATACCAGGCTTGGACATGAAATGTCGGTGGTCTGTCTCTAAAGACAATCATATTTAAAACAAACAGTTAGTGCATTGTATAACAACTGAATGAGATGCACTTGTTATTGGATGTGACATCAATATTGTTTTTATCCACCTGCCCCAGTGAGCTCCTAGGTTCTGGCCGATCCGGGTCAGTAGGTGAGACGGTCCATGTTCCCACAGACAAGTGTGTGCCCAGTGCTCAGCACTCCTTTCCAGTTCAGTGTCCCAAGCCTGTCACAGCAAAGAACCACAAGGTATATTCACACGGCATCAGAATATGGTTATCAGTCTTGTATTTCAGTGCTTAATACAGTTCTGTCATGACAACCCTCCGAAGATTTTATCGTGGTAATGACAATGTTAATGTATTTGGTCTTGGTGGAATAGATTTGCTATAACTGCTATTATTGTTGCTGCTGCAAAGCAAGAACAGGAACTTGCTACTGCCAATACATATGCCGATACAGTGCTGTGAGTATTTAAGACCTACTTCTGCTGCGCAAATAGCATATAAAATAACCGTAACTGATCTATACAGGTGGAGCTGGGGAAGGTGGAGGGTTTCAGAGGAACTGAAAGTGTGTCTTTTTTAGGGGTTCAAGCATGTAGTGCTGAATGTAATTGTTAGAACGGCCAAGAATCAGCAATCTCCAGGTAAAACAGACCAGAACTGTAAGTCGTAGAGATTTGAAACTTAGATGGATGGTAGCACTCACACCGCCAACAACGTCACCAAGGCTCACCCGCCTGATGGGGGCGCAACAGTGATCAAAAGTATGAAATCGTTCATAACTCCCAAACCATCTGTCATAGGGTCAAGTGTCTTTTGTCACTGGAATCCTTGGTTCATGCCAAAAAAAACACATGGCTCAGATTCGATCTGAGAGGGGCGAAATGTTCTGGTATTTTGGATTTTTTGAAAAACCTACTTTTGTGAACCCGATCAGAACCAAATCTCTGGAGAGTGAATATCAATAATTATGCATTAAACACATACGCAAGAGATCAATCTGAGGTCACAGGAACAAAATCACAGAGTTTGGCCACTTGGTGGCGCTATAAGAGGGAAAAACCATAAAATTGGCTATAACTGTGCAACCTTTTTTCCTATGAACATGACCATTCCTCATTCCGGACCACTTTCCTCTAGAAACACTGCTGTCAATCAAATAGTTTATTAAATGATTGTCCTAGGTTTTTCCACTCAGTCTGGAAAAAAAACACTGCAGTACAATTATCCGGACTCTCTAGGTCAATAATGTTTTTAAAATTTACCCTTTGTGAAGCTATAACGAGGTCTTTTAGAAAAGGGGGCTGTCCAAATTTACCCAAAATCCTATAAAGCCTAATGGAAAACTCAAAATTTCACGAAACTTGGTGAGCACATGCGACAAGTGATTCTAAACAAGCATGCAAAGTTTTAAGTTTAGCTGGTGCTATAACAGGCATAAACGTTACAAAACATATTTCTATGGTAAATTACCTGGATTTGCCAAAAATTTTGCCTTTTTAAAATCATTGTTTTAGGTGGTTACAGGCTTGCTTTTTTTTTCATATGCGCTTGAACCCCAGTAATTTTTTTGTTTGTTTTGTATTTTTTAAATGGAAGTCAGTGGTCTCTGAAACTGTTTTGTTCTCAATATTCTTTAAAATATATTTTGTGCTCAGCTGAAGAAATTCTGTCATATAGGTTTGGACATGAAGGTATCCATATAGTGAAGTGAGTTAATGACCGAATTCTATACTGTTATGATCTGGTCAGTGAGCTGCGGACCGCTCACCACCAGACGTCGCTCTTGCGTTTTTGTAACGCACGGACTGCCACACTACACCCCGGACTACACTCCCCATCAGCCATTGCACTTCCCCCCCCGTCCAATCAGAGACTGTATAAATACCCCGGTCTTCCTGTCACTCCTCGCCGAGTATTGAATTGTTTCTCATTCTTACAAAGCGTTTCTCCTAGTTTTCCCCGTGTCTAGTCTCCTTGTTTACCTCGTTGTTTTGATCTCTCGCTTGTCTGACCACTCTCTTGCCTAGCCCCTCTCGGATAACGTTCGCCGCTGATTTGACCCTCGCCTGTTTAAGGATTATTCTTGTCTCGCCGTCCATACACCTGTCTGCCATTGATTTACCCTGTCTGCCTGACCATGTCTTTGTCACGTCCCTTTAATAAAAGCTCGCATATGGATCCGCTCGCATCTCGTCTCATTCACCTCGTTACAGAATACTCGGCCAACACAGGATCCAGCAGCTTCACCCCGGACAATCAGCCGATACGGACACAGACAGAATTCTCTCCCGGATCAAACAGAAGACACACACACTCGAACAGTATATCCGTGAGTTTATTGCAATTTCGAATTATTCCACTCTCCCGGACTGTATAAAGATTGAGGTGTTTTGTGACGGCGTGAACCAGCCCCTCCGTGCGCGACTGAGACGCCAGGGTCCGCGCTCGTCGTTGGAGGCGTTCCTGAACTTTGCATTATTGTGTGTGGGTTCGCTGTGCACTGTGGGGGTCGCGGAGAGGGAACGCGACAACGCGGAAATGGCGACCGCGCGTCCCACTCGCAAACTAGCGGTCTTGCCGGATCACGACGCCACAAACAAGTTTGCCGCCTGGATCGCTCGAGAAATGGCGGCCGTGTCGGAGCGCGCTCATGCTATGGCGGCGTCAGCAGAGCCCGCGCACAAGATGGCGGCCGCGCCGGAGCGCGTTAACGCTGTAGCGGCGACAGCGGTGCCCGTTCACAAAATGGCGGCCGCGTCGGAACGCGTCCACACAATGGCGGTGACTGCAGAGCCCGTTCACAAGATGGAGGCGAAAACAGAGCTCCTTCATGTCACAGCTGCCACTCAAGAGCCATTTAAAGGTACAGTTACATTCCCTGAGTCAAGTCAAGTTTCCAAGTCAAGTCAGATTGCAACCGTGTTTCCTGCGTCATGTCAAGTTACAGCCACCTTTCCTGAGCCACTGCACAAGATGGCTGCCACGCCAGAGCCACTGCACAAAATGGCTGCCACGCCAAAGCCTCCGCCCGCTAAAGCCCCGTCAGTCAGGCCGGCGCCCGCTAACGCCACGTCAGCCAAACCACAGCCTGCTCAGGACATCTCCGTCAAGTCACAGCCTGTTCACGCCATGTCTTCTGCTCCTGAGTCTACACCCATCATGGCCGCCCTCCCTGAAGCGGTTCCCGAGTCAAGCAAAGTCACAGCCGTGGTTCCTGAGTCAAGTCACGTCCCGCCTGACATCCCAAGATCGCGGCCTATCATGATGGCACATGTGCTGGATTCACCCCTGATGGCTGTACGGGCAGCTAAAATGGCGCTCCTTCACGTCACGGCTGCTACCCCAGGGTCAAGTCAAGCTTCCAAGTCCGGTCAAACAACAGAGTCAAGTCAAACCAAAGCTCTTGTTCTCCACGAGTCAAGCCAAGTCACAGCTGTTCCTCATGAGTTAAGTCACGTTACAGCTGTCGTCCCTGAGCCAAGTCACGTCACAGCTGTCGTCCCTGAGCCAAGTCACGTTACAGCTGTTATTCCTGAAGCAAGCCAGGCCTCTGCAGATCCTCGTGAGTCAAGCCTAGTTGTCAGGTCCTGTCATAATGCAGCTTCCGTCTCCAGTCAAGCTTCAGCGTCCCGTCAAGCTTCAGCGCCCCGTCAAGCTTCAGCGCCCCGTCAAGCTTCAGCGTCCAGTCAAGCTCCCAAGTCCAGTCAAGCTCCCAAGTCCAGTCAAGCTCCCAAGTCCAGTCAAGCTCCCAAGTCCAGTCAAGCTCCCAAGTCCAGTCAAGCTCCCAAGTCCAGTCAAGCTTCCAAGTCCAGTCAAGCTTCCAAGTCCAGTCAAGCTTCCAAGTCGAGCAATGTCAAGGCGGCTGTTCCAGAGTCAAGCCACGCCCCGCCTGACGGCCCAGACTCAAGCCACGCCCCGCCTGACGGCCCAGACTCAAGCCACGCCCCGCCTGACGGCCCAGACTCAAGCCACGCCCCGCCTGACGGCCCAGACTCAAGCCACGTCTCGTCTGGCCACCCAGAGCCTTACCATGACCCGTCTGACGGCCCAGAGTCAGGTCATGCCCAGTCCCCAAGTCAAGTCACACCAGACCCCAAGTCAAGTCACATCTCGTCTGACATCCCAAGACCACAGCCTATCGGGATAGCCAGCGCCCTGGACCCACCACAACCTCCCGCTGCTGCTCTACCCTTAATGGCTATTGCCATCTGGTGTGTGTGGGCTGCACATTGTGCTTCTGGGGTCACGTCTGCTCCCAAGCCTGCTCCAGAACTCCTGTCCAAGCACAAGCCTACTCCAGAGCCCCCGCCAGTTGGAGAGGCCGCGCCAATGCCTCCTGAGGTGTCAGCTTCGGCTGTGGATCCTCCCGTGGAGGCGGCGTCCCCTACAGACTCTCTGCCTCTCCCCATATTCTCTCTACCTCCCCTGTCTCTGCTGTTTCCAGGTCCCAGGCCATAACGCGGTTTCCTGCTCCGCCCCAGCTCCCGTCTGGTCACAAGCCTGCTCCAGAGCTCCCGTCCGGTCACAAGCCTGCTCCAGAGCTCCCGCTGGGTCACAAGCCAGCTCCAGAGTTTTCGCCTGGTCACAAGCCTGTTCCAGAGTGCCACTTGGTCGGAGAAGCCGCGCCAATACCTCCAGAGGTGTCAGCCATGGCTGTGGATCCTCCCTTGGAGGTGGCGTCCCCCTACAAGCTCTCTGCTTCTCTCCCTTCTCTGTTTGTCTCCTCTGTCTCTGCTTTCCCCAGGTCCCAGATCGTAAAGCGGGGTCCTGTTCCGCCCCGGAGGGCCGCTGCGCCTCCTGTTCCGCCCCGGAGGGCCGCTGCGCCTCCTGTTCCGCCCTGGAGGATCGCCCCGCCTCCTGTTCCGCCTCGGAGGGCTCGGGCGTCGCCTGTCCCGCCTCCGGTTCCGCCCTGGAGGGCTCCTGCGCCTCCTGCTCTCCCTCCGGCTCCGCCCTGGAGGGCTCCTGCGCCTCCGGCTCCGCCCTGGAGGGCTCCTGCACCCCTGCTCTGCCTCCGGCTCCGCCCTGGAGGGCTCCTGCGCCTTCTGCTCTGCTTCCTGCTCTGCCTCCGGCTCCGCCCTGGAGGGTGCCTGCGCCTCACGCTCTGCCTCCGGCTCCACCCTGGAGGGCTCTTGTGTCGCCCGTCCCGCCTCCGGCTCCACCCTGGAGGGCTCTTGTGTCGCCCGTCCCGCCTCCGGCTCCGCCCTGGAGGGTTCCTGCTCTGCCGGTCCTGCCTCAATCACCGGGTCCTCCGCAGGGACCTGGCCCTCCGGCCCTTGCTCTGTCTAACCCCCGCCCCACCGCTCCCTTGGACTGTGGTTTGTTTGGAGCGTCTGGAAGCCGCTCTTTGGGGGGCTATGTTATGATCTGGTCAGTGAGCTGCGGACCGCTCACCACCAGACGTCGCTCTTGCGTTTTTGTAACGCACGGACTGCCACACTACACCCCGGACTACACTCCCCATCAGCCATTGCACTTCCCCCCCGTCCAATCAGAGACTGTATAAATACCCCGGTCTTCCTGTCACTCCTCGCCGAGTATTGAATTGTTTCTCATTCTTACAAAGCGTTTCTCCTAGTTTTCCCCGTGTCTAGTCTCCTTGTTTACCTCGTTGTTTTGATCTCTCGCTTGTCTGACCACTCTCTTGCCTAGCCCCTCTCGGATAACGTTCGCCGCTGATTTGACCCTCGCCTGTTTAAGGATTATTCTTGTCTCGCCGTCCATACACCTGTCTGCCATTGATTTACCCTGTCTGCCTGACCATGTCTTTGTCACGTCCCTTTAATAAAAGCTCGCATATGGATCCGCTCGCATCTCGTCTCATTCACCTCGTTACATATACATCCACTTAAAACAAATATTTTAAAGAGCAAAAGCATGTCAGAAAAACGTTCTGATAACATTTTTTGGCAAACTGTTGAACCTGGTTCTACCTACAGTATGTACGTCAATGCATGGTTGTTTAGTTCTGTCTCGTAAATTGATATAAATCTACAAGTGGGCCAGTTAGAGTTAAAAACCATAAAGAATTTTTGTTTTGCTAACTTGAGACAAAACAAAGCCAAATTAAAACTGCAATTAGGGTAAACTCTACTGGTTTGAAGTGTTTTGTATGAAGAATAATCAGTGTACTGTTCTGCACAGGGTTCTGATTATTTCAATACAGAGCAGCTTAATTTAAAATTACATATGCGTAGTTTGCTGCCCTGTGCTAATCTGTTCCATATGTGCAGAGCTGGTACATTCCATTCCATCAGCCCTCAACAAATACTGTTCCTCGACCACCTTGATAATTCTGATCTTATATCCTGCACAATAAATCACCTGAAAACTAGAAGATTATTGCTGTTTCCAATTATGTTGGAGCTGTATAAAATATATTGTCGTCAACATGAACACTTGAAATGTTTACTATAAATGTGAATGTAAAATTGGTCTTTCAGGTGCATAAAATTGTAGCAAGCTTTCTGCATCTGAGCAGAACATGCATTGAGATGCAAAGCCCGCTGGCATTTTATGTGGCCTTTGAGACCCGTCTTGACATTGTTTATTTGTTGCGATGCCTAATTTGCTGTTACAGCGACCATCTGGGTGCATTCCAAGGGAGATATGCATCCTCTGTGACTCCTTCTACTTCCCTTTCACAGTAATTACCCAGAGGACTGTGTAGCATGGAGGTAGCTAATGTCTCCTCCCCTACCTGCGCCCCACACAAAGACACATTCTGTTAAACTTTGCTGTGGGATACAGGGCTCTGGGATTTGACAGATTTAACACTGAATTGTTCAGAGTCCCAGAGCACCACAGATGTTATCAACTCAAAAGTAATTGTCTAAGAAGAATGTTTTGAAACTGTTCTCTTACAGCTGATTGAAAGTGTCAGTCATATGTGCAGGGCTGAGAAATGCATCATATATTTTAGAAATAAAGAAGCTAAAATAAGAGGATGGTCTCTGTTGTTTTAGAGTGATATATTCCATTCTATTCTTTGATGTCAGAGTCAGAGTTACCAAGCGCAATGCTACGGGGCGAAGCAGCAGCTATAGATGATTCTAAGAAGTATCAGGTCATATTTGGCCAGAAAGCAATGAGAGGTCTGGCTGAGTGCCACGTACAGTAGGTGAGCCACAGAACGTGGGAAGGAGAAGCTGCATTTTGGCCTCCCTGATGAACTGTTTGTTGTAGACCACAAACTTGACTGTAGTTCAGTGTGTTCTAGTGCATTTGTGCAAAGTGCGGTTATGGTGTGGTACCCAACACCGGTTGGCAGAGCCATCTGATAAATTTATGAGCCCCCTCATGACCCCACCAATGTATAAATAGCCTTTTAACACACAATTCAATGGGAAAGTTGTACTTTAGCATGATTTCACAGTCATATAGCTTCTTATAGGAGGTTTTCATATTTTTTGGAAGAGTTTTTATGTTCATTCTGTTCTTCCATCTTTTTGTAAACTGAATAAGGGATGCACAATATATTAAACAATATTAGAGATTTTTTCATTTATTTGATGTACGCTGTAAAAAACAAAAAAACACAATTTGTTGAGTCAACTTAAAATAATTTGTTACCTTGCAGCCTTAAAATTTGAAGTTCAGTCAACTCAAGTAAGTTTAGTCAACTTAAGTTGTACTAAGTGAAAACATAGATATTTGAGCTGATTAAACAAACAATTTGGTTTGTTAAACCTAAAAGCTGGGCTTGTTACCCAGCTGTCTTCATATTTTAAGTTGAATGAACTCAAATATCCAAGTTGTCACTTAGTGCAACTTAACATTTTAAGTTGACTAAACTTTTTTGAGTTGACTGTACTTAAAATTTTAAGGCAGCCGGGTAACAAATTATTTTAAGTTGAATCAATAAAGTGTTTTTTACAGTGTATGTTGCCAGATATTGGATATTTAAGTACATTTCCATTTTTAAACCTTTAGATTACTTTTGCAGTCCTCTAACAGACAAAAACTCAACTTAACATTAACTTAACATATATATATATAATGTTGTGATGTGTAAATTCACTTCTAGCATTTAAGTTTTAATCAAGTTTTAGTCATTTATTAATATTGGCAATTGACATAAAAATAGTGACAATTTATCTTTATTGACTATTTGGTAGGTAAACATGCCCCCATGCCCTCAATTTTTTAAGACACTGCAGTAAATATATTTTTGTTCATGGTTTGATAAGTTAACATGATTCAGTAGAATTGTGTGATCTTACCATGTACTCCATGTTTGAGGCAGGGGGGTACACTTGACCCCTCAGCTTATTATGTAGGTCAAGAATGAGTTGCATATCACTCTGTGAAATTGCTCTTTTGCCCCTTGACTTGGATTGCCACCACGCCTCATCCTTATCCATGTATTTTTCCAGGATGGCTTCTAAGTGGGTGGCATTGGGAATCACCATGGAGACCACAGTTTGGACAGTCACTAGCAGCACAAACCCACTAAATAAATCTTCATGTCCACACTTCATGCTTCCACAGCTCTCTGTTACAAAATCCAAAGTGGTATCTGTCCTCTGCCTGTGAAATCAAAATTTTAATGAGATCAAAATCATTTAAATGCACACAAATGTATACTTTTTTTTTTCAACTTGTACATGATATAACATGATGATTTGTGTGCATTTCATTTGCATGGAAGCTGAAAAATAGATCAGTTCACACAAGCCTGACTGAAAAGTGCAGTTTCAGCATTTTCACTACTGAGCTGATTGTTTCTCAGCGGTCAAAGACTTGTGTACGCCTTTTGCCACACACTTGTAATATTTCATACGGTCGTGTCCTGCATTAAAACTAACCACACAAGTCTTTGAAGTCTGTAGCATCTTCAATATGAGTAACCCTAATGCAACTTTTAAAGAAATTACTATTATCTTTCCTAGACTTGTACTTATAACTATCATATCATAAGACGTATTTTAAAATAAACGTACCTTTTGCTGTTCCGCTGCTGAATGATTATCTCTGATGCTGATTTGATGAAATACTTATTCTCTGCTGTTTTTGTATTTCAAATACACATGTCCACCTGTTTTCATCTGCTTTAACTTTCTTTATGAATGAGTCATCATGAGTCATTTCGCGGTAAAATAATGCACGTTCAAATGTTTCAATTTGTGAGGCTGCTTTTCTCATTTATAGTGAACTTTAAGCCACGCCCACAACCACATCGACACACCCACAGCACAGAAGCTCATATACCGGTGAAAATATACATATAAATACCGGCGCATTAGCCTGTGTTTCTGCTCTGCGTATCTAGTCAAAGATTTATGCTATTTTTATTTTTGTTTGTATTTTAGGTGGACCAAATACCCCTAAATTTATTCATTTTAACCTTGTGGGGGCATTTTTGGTACCCATAAGGAACTTTTTTTTTTTTTTTTTTTTTTTTTCAGAAAAATCCATAAAGTTTTCTTTGAGGATTAGATTTACGGATATAACAGTACATTGTATAGTTTGCAAATTCATTATCTATGTATCTATCTATCTATCTATCTATATATCTATCGAACAATGAACTGTACAGTATTGTGATACTGTGTCATAAACCAAACAAACACTAGATGGCAGCATTGAGTGACTTTTTTCAAATCTTCACTTTATGGATAAAAAGATTGAACTCCATGAACTCTGAATACTCTCCACAAACATGAAATTCGGGCTGAACAACTATATGGATTTATTTCAACATAACTGATTCATCTTAAATTTAAAATGAGAAATTTAATTTATCACATAATAATCTGGCATTTCTGACAAAGTCATATAATATTTAATCCTGTAATCTCTTAAAGAAGTCATGCTGAAAAAAAAAAAAAAGAAGAAGATGTCTCTAGTGTGAAAAAGAATAGTCATTTCAATGTATCCGTTGGCTAGGAGTGCCTTCAGCAGGCCCAGTTAATGTATGCAGTGGTTCTGACCTATATTTTGCTGAAGGAGCTGGGTTGTTATGTTTGTTATTTGGTGGTGGTGAGGGGGAAAGTCTTTCAGTTTCTTTCGGCTTACATCCATTGCCAATACTGATGGTCTGCAAAATTAAAAAAAAATAAGGGTGTGTTGTTTTTTTTTCTCTGAGCAAACATACTATTGGTTCACTTTTCCTCATATTTCAGCTTAATCAACATACAGAAATGCTGAGAATGTTTTCACCAGATCAGTCTTGCACAGTGATCAGGAATATTTTCAGCTGTCTCAAAACTCTGATACTTGAGATCTGCAGATCTGATATTTTAATCAGAAACAGTGCAGAACATTGTATATTAGAAGCTACACAAGTGGCAAACAAAAAAAGACATCTGACAAAAGAAAATCTGGAAACTGGATAAGGAGCAACTCTGAAGATCGGTCCAGGAAAACGGGAACCATTTAGCCTCTGAAAGACACTGAAACAATGAGCAACATGTGCCAGGAAAATCTTAGAAACATGTTTACAAATCAACACATCTCTTGAATTCGAAGACACATCAGTGTATTGCAAAAGCAATATTTTAAATGCAGTGTCAACCTCAAGTTATTGTACTCCAAAACACATACTCACAAGTAGTAAAGACTGCTTTATTAGTATATTTTATTGAGCTTAAATAAATAACCTCAGTGCAATATTTGCTATCCTGTGTGTAGGGAGATTTGAGGGCTATGTTAGGAATGAACAACAAATGTCAGTTAACAATCATCTCAATGAGCCACCAATTGAAAGAATAAATGAAAGAATGAAAGAATTTTTACAATATTCTGACACAATGTATATAAAACAAATTTTTAGATTACACAGTTATTTAATAGCTTAGATGCACCTCCCGTCTTCCAGAGAACTATAAAACAACGATGTGGAGTTGGGGAGAGGTCACAGTCTGAGGTCATGTAAGTCTAACCATAGCAACATTATGTAAAGCAATCAAATTCTGAGTAACAGTCCTAAAAATCCATTTATAATGGTTTTCCAATCTATATTGGTAAAAGCATCGCACACAACAACATAAAATGTAACTCAACACATATGACAATTTTACATGACCAAGTAAAAATGTTGAAAATACATTCAACATTATCATTACAAAAACCTCAGAGTGGTTTTTGGTACTGCAAATACACAGACAGCTATAAAAACTCCTTACGTCTTTTCACTACCAAAAAATAGCTTGAATGTTTTATGTCAAAGCACCTTGGAAAACCCCTGATGTAACAGACTTTTAAAAACCTATAGTAGTAAATGTGTATAAAAGTGGAATATAAACATAGTTATACAGAGTGATCAGCACAGACTTGACTTCATCTGACCAGAAGAAAATATAACTAATCTATCCATGAGCATCAATATGATGGCTGATTCGAAACAGTCATGTTAAGATTGTATTAAAGGGATAGTTCACACAAAAATGTTAATTCTGTCATTACTCGCCCTCATGTCGTTCTAAACCTGTGAGACTGTCATTTATCTTTAAAACACAAATTAAGATATTTTTGATGAAATCCGAGAGCTTCTGACCCTGCATAGACAGCAGTGACACATTCAGCACCTAGAAATGTAGTAAGGACATCATTAAAATAGTTCATGTGACATCAGCGGTTCAAGCGTAATGTTATGAAGCTACAAGAATACTTTTTGTGTGCAAAGAAAACAAAAATAACGACTTAATTCAACAATTTCTTCTCTTCCGTTTCAGTCTTCGACGCACATTTACGAGAGTACCATGACTCATATTTGTGGTGCTGCTGACGGAGCCATAAAACGTCCATCTCTCATAGTTCATTGTCTGTATTTGTACAGCGTGTGTATTCTTCTGCTTGTAAATAAAGCAGAGCGCGCATTTAAGTTCAATGTCAGAACGCTGGCTCCACGGAAGAGAAGAAATTGTTAAATAAAGTCTTTATTTTTGTTTTTGTTGCAAACAAAAACTATTCTTGTAGCTTCATAAAGTTAAGATGAAACCACTGATGTCACATGGACTATTTTAATGATGTCCTTACTACCTTTACGGGCCTTAAATGTGTCAGTTGCATTGCTGTCTATGCAGAGTCAGAAAGCACTCAGATTTCATCAAAAATATCTTAATTTATGTTCTGAAGATGAACGACGGTCTTACGGGTTTGAAATGACATGAGGGTGAGTAATTAATGACAGAATTTTTATTTCTAGGTAAACTATCCCTTTAACATTAGCACCATTTCTGGAATCGACAGTATCACATACAAAAAAGAAGCTGTATCTGCTGTACAAAATGAATATAGATTTAAAAGATATATTACACAGTACATCACTGTAAAATGTATTCAATAGCATTAAAGGAACGGTTCGCCCCAAAATTGGTTGAAAATGTACTCACCTTCAGGCCATCCAAGATGAAGATGAGTTTGTTTCTTCATCATAACAGATTTGAAGAAATTTAGTATTACATCACTTGCTCTCCTTTGCAGTGAATGGGTGCTGTCAGAACGAGAGTCCAAACAGCTGATGAAAACATCACAATAGTCTATAAGTAATGCACACAATTCAAGTCTACAATTAGCACCTTGGAAAGTGAAAAGCTGCATGTTTATAAGAAACAAATCCATATTTAAGCCATTTTAACTAAAAACTGTTGCTTCTGTCAAGTCAATAACCCATAATAAGCTTCTTCCAGTGAAAACGTCCAACTCATTTTGTCCTTCACATCAAAATTCATTGAAATATATGTTTTACACTTGATTTGTACATATTTCTCTTCTTATTCAAACTCTGGTTCTGATTTTTCACTGTAGAAAGCAATATTTTGGATAGAGGACTCATATTTTAACTACAAGCAATCATTTACAAATCTTAATGATGAATTTGTTTATTACAAACACAGGTTTTCATCAGCTGTTTGGACTCTCATTCTGACGGCACCCATTCACCGAAGAGGATCCATTGGTAGGTAAGTGATGTAATGCTTAATTTCTCCAAATCTCGAGGAAGAAACAAAATCATCTACATCTTGGAAGGCTTGATGGTGTATATAAAAAAATATCACTTCTGATTAGTAATATGCATAGCTAAGAGCTTCATTTGGACAACTTTCAAGGAATATTTAGATTTTTTTCGCACACTCAGATTCAAGATTTTCAAATAGTTGTGTCTCGGCCAAATATTGTCCTATCCTAACAAACCATGCATCAATGAAAAGCTTATTTATATCTTATATATATCAAAATTGACCCTTGTGGTCTAGGGTCACATATGACAAAGAGCTTATTTAAACCAGTACATGAAGTTTGAGTTGATGACAGGAAAGCACATGTTGTTGCTACATGAACCTCCATAGTTAGGAGGACAGGCTGAGCATGGCACACCGACTCTGTAAGGTGCCTCACCAATCCAATTGCCCCTGAAAAATAGGACTGTTTTAAAAATATACCACAAAGACAAGCATGCATAACACCATAGTCATGTGCTGGCATTATCAGAATGAGAATGGTACACTCTGTGCTCTTGTTGGGTGCAAGATCTGGCTAGAGTTGCATTAAAAGATAAAAACATGACTAACTTCGGAGAATAATTGCAGACCAAGTACGTTGCCTCCCTCCACACGGCGCCCCACACTACCATATTGTAACAAGTTTGGATGGCACATCCAACTCTGTTTGATGACGCCCACACCATCTGTAACATTCAGAGAGCGTTAGACGTTTTACTGTTTGCTTAATCTGAATTATGACTTGCAACCAAACTCACTTGCGTGTAATGTGTGCACATGGGTCCGTAACAGCGCATCGGGCAGTGTGGATTGCAGTCACGTGGGTACGGAAACACATAATCTCTGACCTCATCATACCAAGGTTTAACCAGCTGAAGAATGGAGCGGTAACTGGCGGAAGCAAAAACAATTTAGATGCAATTTAGAAAATGAAAAAGAAAAAAAAAAAAAAGCATTATCCACTGGACTGCATCCAAAACACGAAATTCTGGTCTGGCCCATTGCCTTGAGTCTTGTTCATTGTTTGTAATTGGATAATGCTGCCAAAGCAATATTTCAAGCCATTAAATAAGCACAATTCTTCTTTATTCTAAAAATAATGAAGATCTGAGAGGTTGTTCTATCAATAGCAAACAACTGTTCACCTGCAAGACTTACCTGCCAGTTCGGACCGAGAGATTTTGACCCAGATATCGGAGAAGGTAAGGAGGCCCGTGTTCCCAAATACAGGTGGCTGCCCAAGCTTCTGCTGACCTGGCCAGGCCTTCATCCCAAAGCTAAAACAATATAACAACAGAGGTAATTGTGTGAAGAAAAAAATAAATTGTTATTTTACAATTTTTACACCTGAAGGAAGGGAATCATACCCATGTCATATCATATCATTTTATCAAGGCAGACAGTGTGACTGTAAAATTCTGTGTACAATAAATCAGCAAGCATTTTGTATCCTTTAAACTCAAACGCAAATATATCACCTATATTAAATGGGATATTAGAATAGGCTTTTATCATATTTTATTGTATCCAGCAGGAGGAGCTGTCGAATGATTTAAATACAGTACCGCATATCAATCCAGTCGGCTTTTTATAGCTTTGCTATTAAGAGGTAAAATTATGGATATTGTTTCTTTGGAAAGATGGAAAGATGAGAGGGATGAGTTGGTTGCTTACCATGTACTCCATGTTGGCTGCAGGTGGGAAAACATTCGCTCGCACCTGGTTGTGATAGTCCAGAATAGCTATCATGTCACCTTGCGAAATGTACCGTTTTCGCCTCGATTTGGGCATGGATGCTAATCCGTCATTCTCCATTTCCGATTTATCAATAGTCATATTGATTCCGGTGAGCGTTTCAGTCGCATTTTTGATAATCCAAGCGCTCGCATCACTGGCTATGAATAGAAGCAGCAAGTCGGTAAAAAAGTTGATGCTCTTCATCCCTCTTTGGTAAATAATCTGTGATTATCTGCAAATAAAATAATATTCATGAACATCTGCATCTTAAAATGAAATATAATTCAGACAAAGAGTGACAAACATGATGTTTGAAATATATAAAATGTCATGTAAAGTATATAAACAGGTTATGTAGGTGTATAGAAGTTTCCTGCATCAACATCGTACCGTTTAAGTGTTCGTATCTGTTTGAGTGTGCGGTGCCGGTGAAGCGGCAGCTCCGTGAGTCTCAGTTATCCTGATGGAGATCTCTCATCCTGTCCACTGCTGCCTCTGGCTTTTATACGGTGCTGCTGTGATTCAGAAGGCAAGCGCAAGGTGCTCTGCTACCCGCCGGTTACCTGAACAGGGCATGTTTCCAGCCAGCATACTATCTCACACTCTTTGTACTGATTTAATAGTAGAAATAGTGAAAGTCTATCTCCAGTGTCCTGAGCAACCTGTGTGTTTATTTATTTATTTTTTTTAATTAGGAACACTGCTGCTTAGTTACGAAATACATATATGGGCAAAAAATATTTTTTTTTTATAAACAGAAACCATTTTTATTTATTATCTTACTTACAGACGTGGTTGAAAACAGCTGTGAGGAATAACCGATTATGTAATTTTCACAGCACACACGTTTTTAAACATGTAATCAAACTAATTATAGCCATGCTTGTTATTATAGACTATCATGTTGTACTAGATGCAGTTTTGTCTTCCTAAAAATGGCAAATGTCAAAAAGTGAACATATGGCATAGCCATTCTTTGTGAAGATTAAAACGTCTTGTTTTGTATTTTTTTTTTTTTTATGGACATAATTAACCTTACTCAGTGTAGTTAACAGCTTAGGTGTGGAAAGTCATTAGGTTTTTGTATTATATATGTTTTTTCCTCTTCTTATTCATTATACACTTGTTCAGTGTTTGAGTCCAAAGAGCCCATTTGCCAGCATGTGTGTAAAGCCAAGTTAAGAAGCCCTTCAGAGGCATATCGTTTTCTTTGGCAGGTGGAAGCTGAGTAAGAGCAACGTGACGCACATATGACCCCACTCCCCCTTCAACTCTCCTCCCTTCTTCCGCTGAACTGTGAAGTTGCAGGTTTTCTTGGAATTGAGTGTTACTGCTTATGCATTTTTCGGTCCAGAAGCAAGATGTTTCTTATGTCCAAACACTAATTAGCCCTAAGTTAGAAGTTTAGCTTTTGGGATAAATTGTATATTAAGGAAATGTCTGACATTATATCATGTCTTTGCAACTTTTTCAGTGGGTCTTCTCTCCACTGGGCCTAGTAATGGTTCCTTTGTTTAAAAAATAAGCCTTTCTGGGGACTTCAGATTTAAATTCTCAAAAAATGTTTGTAAAAAAATCAGGGGTATCCAAATCTGTTCCTGGAGGGCAACTGTCCTGTAGAATTTAGTTCCAAAATTATTTTTATTATCTTTATATATTATATATTATAACATCCCTGAACCAGCTAATATCAAGGTCTTCAAGTGTGCTGGAGCTGGTTGAAGCTAAACTCTCCAGGACATTGGCCCATAGGAGCAGGATTGGACACCCGTGAAATAAACCAATAATAATATGAGTGGATTATACCTTGACTGGAACCCCCTCTTAACAATATTTTTCAGTTTTGCAGAAAGACTGTATATACTGTGTGGGACAAAAAGTGTATAAAGAAACAGAAAAATAAAGTAACTGGAAACTGCATAATTTTAAATTGCGTAGTATTTGTGCAAAGGTAAGAAAATGATAAAACCGTATGCAAGATCGGGAGTCTTATGGATTTCCTTACACCTGTGCACAGTATCAAATTTTAATGGAGGAACCATTCGGACTGTTTTTGAGTTTAAGAATACATTTCGCACAGACTGAGCTTTAGCAGTAGTGAAATGATATGAAAATCCCAGCTTTTGCAGTTATTTGCATCGTATTATACTGATTAAATTCATTCTTACGTAATGAATTAATATTTGATCATTTTACAATGCACATTCAAATTTAGTAGACAACTATTGTTTAGCTATAACTGAAGAGTAGGAGAAAGAAAAAAAAAAGGTCTACTGCCAAACCATCCATATTCTTGCTGAGCGTTTGTGTGCTCCACCCAATGATGTTCTTGCAAACTGGCGGCTCATAGTCACAGAATAACGACTTTATTACCCTGTGCTCTGTTTAGGAGGTAAATACTCTCCCAGTGAAACTGCCAAATGAAAAACCTGTAATCAGAGGACCGTTTTGCTAAAGCCAGTGGCTTCTATATATAACTGTTGTTTATATTCCTTAAAACATTATTTGCACAAACTTATTTAAATGACTTGTATTCTCAGAGTTCTCCAGCAATAAAAACTCTCAGTCTTGGTCAAATGATTCATCACAGTTCATTCAATAGCCTATTGAAATGTAGAACTGAACATTTTTGGCTAGAAAATGTAAAAAATAATAATAATGACAAGAAACACACTATTGAAAAATTCATTAGGGAACCATGAAAATCTCAACCAGGAACATTGTGTTCATTAACCTTCTCTTATAGTAGAAGGTGAATGAAATACCAGGTTGTATTTGTTCCTTGCCATCACTAAACAGTCCATATAAACTGACATTTACTGTCAGGTCACTTTTTGTAGTAACAAGTTGTCCTTGGCCTTTTTCTTAATAAAGAACGCAGTGAATGGAATGCATTTGCAAACATACAGTTCAAAAGTTTGGGATTATAATAAAATGTTTCTGACTACATTTGTTTGAACAAAAATACCATAAAACTGTAATATTGTGAACTAGTTTCACAATGTAAAATATCTGTCTTCAATTCTAATATATTTTAAAGGCGCCATGAGCTTTGAACTTTTTGAATGAACTTTTTTTGTGAACTTTTTTGTTATTTTGTATTGTTCTCTGAGGTTCACCTGTTATCAAGATTTTAACATCAGAAATACATCATAATTTTGAAGTAATAGGCTATTTTCTGTCCTGTTTTGACCCCCCTCATCGGAACACTCTGTTTGGATAGACATGGCGAATTGTAGACTCGGAAGTAAACTCCCACTACTATGATTGGCTAACAGTTGTGTATGACAGCCTACATACACTGACCAAAATTATAAACGCAACACTTTTGTTTTTGTCCCCATTTTCATGAGATGACTCAAAGATCTAAGACTTTTTCAATGTGCACAAAAGGTCTATTTCTTTCAAATATTATTCACAAATCTGTCTAAATCTGTTTTAGTGAGCACTTCTCTTTTGCCAAGATAATTCATCCCCTCACAGGTATGGCATATCAAGATGCTAATTAGACAGCATGATTATTGCACATCCAGCATCTTCACCTCCAAGATCGTCTGAGACCAGCCACCCGGACAGCAGCTGCAACAATCGGTTTGCATAACCAAAGAATTTCTGCACAAACTGTCAGAAACCATCTCAGGGAAGCTCATCTGCATGCTCGTCGTCCTCACTGGGCTCTCAACGTGACTGCAGTTCGTCGTCGTAAGTGACTTGAGTGGGCAAATGCTCACATTCGATGACGTCTGGCACTTTGGAGAGGTGTTCAGTTCATGGATGAATCACGGTTTTCACTGTACAGGGCAGGTGGCAGACAGCGTGTATGGCGTTGTGTGGGTGAGCGGTTTGCTGATGTCAACGTTGTGGATTGAGTGGCCCATGGTGATGGTGGGGTTATGGTATGTGCAGGCGTAAGTTATGGACAACGAACACAGGTGCATTTTATTGATGGCATTTTGAATGCACAGAGATACCGTGAGGAGATCCTGAGGCCCATTGTTGTGCCATTCATCCACGACCATCACCTCATGTTGCAGCATGATAATGCTCTGTACACAATTCCTGGAAGCTGAAAACATCCCAGTTCTTGCATGGCCAGGATACTCACCGGACATGTCACCCATTGAGCATGTTGGGGATGCTCTGGATCGGCGTATATGACAGCATGTTCCAGTTCCTGCCAATATCCAGCAACTTTGCACAGCCATTGAAGCGGACTAGACCAACAGTCCACAGGCCACAATCAACAACCTTATCAACTCTATGCAAAGGAGATGTGTTGCACTACGTGAGGCAAATGTTGGTCA
The DNA here is from genome assembly GCF_022985175.1 of Labeo rohita. NCBI lineage: Eukaryota > Metazoa > Chordata > Actinopteri > Cypriniformes > Cyprinidae > Labeo > Labeo rohita. Next base: position 20,578,166 of record NC_066870.1, on the reverse strand, counting down.
CACCAGATACTGACAGGTTTTTGGACCCATTTTAGAGTGGCCTTTTATTGTGGCAACCTAAGGCACACTTGTGTAATAATCATGCTGTCTAATCAGCATCTTAATATGCCACACCTGTGAGGTGGATGGATTATCTCGGCAAAGGAGGAAGTGCTCACTAACACAGATTTAGACAGATTTGTGAACAATATTTGAGAGAAATAGGCCTTTTTGTGTATGTAGAAAAAGTCTTAGATTTTTGAGTTCAGCTCATAAAAAATGGGGGCAAAAACAAAAGTGTTGCATTTATAATTTTGGTCAGTGTACTTCACAGATGGACGCTACTGAGATTTAGGTTAAAAAAACATAAATACTTAGTACATATCAAATGATCTGTAATAACAAAGAAATAGTGACCGCGTAATAAAAACAGTTACTCATACATTACAGTAGGATCCATTACAGTTGGCACGGCATTGTCTTTTAGTTTCAATCTTTTTGAAAATCCTTTGGCAAATTGTGCCTTGTTTGTAAATGAATCTGAGGTAAAATGAAGTGAACAAAAGACCTTCAGTTCTTACTGACGCAAACTGAAACTTCATTAAAATAGCTCATCGACTTTTTCCTAATTTTGGGATCAGAAGGAAGACAATCCAAAGATTGTGTTTTTCCACAACTTGGCACTGAACAGTGTTGTCTTCAAAGCAATCTTTTTTCGTTTGATTTTTGTGCAGACCTGCGTTTGCCTCTCTCGTTATTCATCTACTACGTGCACAAATCGGTGAACAGAGCTAAACAGGTAGTGATGTAAAAGCAGGTGTTGATCTTCTTCTATGGAGGTTCTGTTTAGCCACACTATTACATGCCACAGCCTGCCATTTTGGAAGATTGACTTCAATATAAGCTATTTTTAGGCCAAGCTTTAAGTTATTAAATTTATGGGCAAGTTTTATAGAACAATGACCTCTTATATGTCAAAAGATCAATGGAATTTTGATTTCTGAATTCATGATCCTTCAGAAATCACTTTAATATGCTGATTTGTCTCTTTTTTCAGGATTCTTTGATGGATGGAAAGTTTAAAATAATTAGTTTGAATAGTAGTGTATAGTTGAAAGTTACATTGACCCTAAGCACTTTGGAAAATAATTGATGTTTGGATCTTCTGTGACCCAAAAAATTTATTTGCATCACAGAATGATTTACATATTTCTTCTGTAAAACATCTGTCACATAATTGAATAACTTGTGAGATAAATGCTAATAAAAAAGGTCAGTTGAACAAGTCATGTTATCAAAGACAAATTTACAACTTCTTTTGTTAAGAAATATGTCTCACTAAAATATAACTGCAATATGTGTTCCTTGAGAAGAATGAAAGATCATCCAAAATACATTTATTTCTTCAGAGAGTTTGGTTGCATTCAGTTATCTGTCGAATAATGAGCAATATTTCTGTAGATGATGTGCCAAAATATTGTTAGAGTCCACCAAGTGTTGTTTGATCTGGTAAACAAGAATATAGTATAAAGTCATCTTCAAAATGACTTCATATTTATCAAGTTTTTGAGTATTTGTACATAAATACATCAATATGGTGCTATACACAACACGTGCTATTATAGACCAGGGCTAAAACACATTATTTTATTTCATGCAATATGTAACAGTGCATTGGGTTCTGGCCACTGAAAACCTGAACTGTCCGTCCAGGGGAGCTGTCACTGCAATAAATGTAATGTAAAATGCTTTGGAAAAAAGGACAGTCTTGACAGCTTGTGATGAAAAACATTTAACTAAAAAAAGCATTTGTCAACGTGCACTCAAAGAGTGTGTCAGCCATGTTAAGCAATCTTGTGTGTATGATATGTGCTTAATCAAATACATCTCTGTATTCTCTGAATAGTCTTATGTTGCCGAATGTCAAAACGTCTCTGACATCATTTCTTGCCTCATTGTTTACTTGCTAACAATTGTTCAGAAACGACTCAGAGAAACTAGCCCAGCGATTATGATACAAGGCAGATTCTAGTAACAATTAAATCCTTGCTTTCATGTTATTGACATAAGATTATGTCAGAATAGGGAGGGGGAAAAAGCCTCTAAGGGAACCTCCAAGCACAACAACTCTCTCAGTACTCCATAAAAGCACTGGACTAACAGCTTGGATATGAAAAAAAAATGATTGAAGACCTCACTTACTATCATGAGTCACTGAACAGAATTTTCTGGAACACAAAGAGAACAAACCTCTAATGCACTTACTTAAACTGCTGCACTGCTCATAGGAAGATCATATCATCATTGTAATGTACTGTAGACTTTTTGGCTATTTATTAATGTGTGCGATTTATGAGCACTGTAATAAAAACAATTGTATTTCAAATGGACCACATTAATGTCTGTAACTAGGGTTAAAGCTCACTACTGGAAGATCATCCAAACACAGCCTCAAGTCTCTACGCCGAAATTCATTAACACTAATATATTTCCTTTAAAAGAGCCACGGTTCAGTGTATTTGGCTCAGCCTAATGCCGTGATTAACTATCCGTTTCTGAGTCCACATGTAGTCCTTGATTTACTTACAGCTGAAGCTGATATCAGTGGTGGACCTCAGGATCAGCTGTCATTTTGTGACCACCATGATGCAGTGCAGTGTTTTTCTCATCAGGATTTTAATGGCGAATGATTTATAAGATGACCCAAAACTTCCCACCATAGATGAATCTCACACAATCTACAAAAAAGTCATTAAAACCACTTGTGGGAATCTATAATCAAATGAAGAAATCTAAATATAGTGTGGTTTTGGTTATTGGTAAATGGTTATTTTGTGGCTTGGCAATCTTGTGTCTTTTGCAAGACACAGATAATGGAGGTCTAACAGTGTGGAAAAGGATTTCACACATCAGATGTATTTACAGGACATTCCCTGTAAACTCAATGACCCCGACTACATCTGTTTACCACAGATATATCAGCCAAATTGAAAAACAGCATCTGTGCTACTTTCTTTTAAATACTGAATATTTGTAAAATTGTACATTCCCAATCACATTCAAAAATTAAAACAAATAAAACAGTACATGAAATAGTAAGTCTGAATTTACAGTATTCATATACAGGCAAAAAAAAAATTCTTTAGAAACCCTTTCTTCATAAAGTCTAATATCCCATGATGCCAAGAGAGAGGATTTGTGAATGGCAATGAAGTGTGGCAAATGATGCTGGTAGGTCACATGACAATAGGTTTGTTTTCATTACAGATTTGTGCAAAACTTTGGGATATTTTATAGATTTTGAGAAAAAAACACAATTGCAAAATGATTGTGTTAACAGAAGATATGCAACCTAAACGTCACTGTTTCCTCTCACGATAAGTCATGACAACCGGTTTATGGTACATTTATAAACAGTTGAGATCAAAAGTTTACATACACCTTGCAGAATCTGCAAAATGTTAATTATTTGACCAAAATAAGTGGGATCATACAAAATGCATGTTATTTTTTATTTAGTACTGACCTGAAAATATTTCACATGACAGACATTTACATATAGTCCACAAGAGAAAATAATAGTTTATTTTTATAAAAAATGACCCCATTCAAAAGTTTACATACACTTGATTCTTAATACTGTGTTGTTACCTGAATGATCCACAGTTGCTTCTAACAATGATTTTAAGATTGATCTTTTCACACTGAGGACAACTGAGGGACTCATATGCAACTATCACAGAATGTTCAAACGCTCAATGATGCTTCAAAAGAAAACCCAATGCATTAAGAGCCAGGGGGTAAAAAAAAGTCCTCGAGCCGGGATTCAAACTCGGGAGGCCCCGAACGCAATAGCGCTCTATGTCGGCGAGCTTTTGAAGGACAAAAAATATGATATTTAGGCAAAAGAAGAAAAATGTACACATCTTCATTCTGTTCAAAAGTTTACACCCCTGGCTCTTAATGCTTCGTTTTTCCTTCTGAAGCATCAGTGAACATTTGAACCTTCTGTAATAGTTGCAGTCTGAGTCTCAGTTGTCCTCGGTGTGAAAAGATGAATCTCATAATCATACAGTTATTGTTGGAAAGGGTTCATGTATACAAAAATGCTGAAAAACCAAAGAATTTGTGGGACCTGAAGGATTTTTCTGAAGAATTAACATTTTGCAGATTCTGCAAGATTCTGATCTCGTGACTTTTATGTATGCCAAGTGAGCTGTAAATGCAGGAAAAACAGTTTCTGTTGTAGTTTTCCGAAATATTTGTTTTACGAATTGTCTGCAAAACCACCTCATGCAAGCGTAAGAACTTTTTTGAGATATATGGGAGTTTTTGTGAAATTGACACGTTTCCATTGGCCGTATTTTCAAATTGCAAAATTTTAAAATTTGCTAAATTTAAAGGGTAATGGAAACGCAGCTAGTGACAACACAACGAATGTAGTACATCCAGAATACATTTATAGGCTACTACACATTCATACTATACTAAACATTTTTAATGGCCACAAAGTAAATACTTAATACATAAAAGTACCTACTCAGAGAGTATGCGACACAGTCGCTGACTTTATGAGTCGTTGAGTCATTCACTTAACCAATTAGTTCAAAACACTGATTCATTCAGAAATAAAACGATTGAATAATTATAGCTGTGTCCTGATTTAAAGGCTGCATTCAAAGACCAAATTCATCCTAGTGGCTCAACCAAGGCCATGAAGAATACAATAGATGGGTCCTTCGCGGCTCAGACTATCCCAAGATTTACTGCACACAGGTGACAACAGGATTTGTTTTATTTAATAGGATGTGCATAAATAGACAAAGGTGAACATATTTAGATGCATTTGTAAACCCTGTTTTTTTTCAGACTGTTGAATATAACTTTTCAAAACTATGAGCAGTCCTACATGGGCTAGACTGACCCATTTAACAATGCTTGACTCAGCCTTCACGGCTTTCGAAGGTGTGGATTTGAAGTTTCAGAGATTTAATATTGTGACATTTGTGTAATATTGCTTACATACAATTCACAAATTTGTCTGCCTATCCAGTCCTGATGGTTAACAGTAAACGAACTTGGCTTGCTGTCCTCAATGGAGGCTCAATCCTGAGGCTCAGCTTGAGCTCCGAATTCAATCCTCCCCACTGCGGTACTACATAGAGGGAGAATAACAGAAATATAGGAGGAGATGGGAAGATGGAGGGATGCCGAAAGAATTAACGCTGGGATGGAGCAATGAGAGTGCTGCTTATATAGGCTCATAATGATGATTGACAGAACTGAATAATTAGGCTCCTCCAGGAATGGAGTAATTGAATCACAGTCTGTGTTAAATGCAAATCTCTTAAGGAAACTACTGACGGACTATGCTGAAAAGAACATCAAAAAATTCATGCAAAAATACTAATGTACATTAAAAAGACATTTAGGGCTCAGTCAAGCACTGATTGACCATGGAATGACCCTTGGGACAATCCCATTCTAAACCTTATATTAAAAGCAAAAGGAAATTGGAACACAAACTGTATTTGGTGCTGTTCTGGCTAGAGCACTGCACAGTGGAAACCAAAGCACTTTAAATAAATGTGAATTATAGTGTGCAGTGTGGAATAACGCACAAACTAATGTCGAATGTTGTAAAAAGTCATGTTGCATCAAAGGGAATTTTAATGTGGTCTAGACCGAATGGAACAGAAGCTGTATTTTTTGCAGTGATTAAAGTAATGGTGCACTGGGCTGGTCAGTTGTCTGGTTTAGACAGGAAGCGGCAATGGCCCACATTTTCAGTGAAGGAGGAACATATGGACACTTGTTTTAAGTCTTACATTCATTACAACACCATATTTTCACCAAAATTAGGATGTCTTTAGCATTCAGTGCTGAAGCATTGCTACAGAAGAATTGCTTTGGATCACGGCCTAATGCATTAATGTAAATACAAATATCCAGAAGCTTTAAATACATCATAACAAAGGATTGTACTGTAGCGATGAATTTCAATGAGGGCATAGTAACTGTATGCGTGTGTGCGTGTGTAACAATTCTTTCTGCATTCCAACATCTTTTTTTCACTCAATTCACATGTATGCCAGAAAAGAAAACAGCTCTCAGTACCATATATAGAATTACACTACAAAAATAGAACCAACAGACGGCATTTACAAATATTCAAACTATTAATGTAGAAGATTATTACTTGGCGATATCATCACCCACCACTACAACTGTTTATAGAAATGACACAATATGATGACATGCAAAACCTATAAAATGAAACTATGGCTAAAATCTATATTACAAATGAGCAATATAATTTCATTCTCTTGCGTCACAGCATCAATGAAAGGAGAGGGTAACAGCCAACCTTTGCTTTTAAAAAAGCATTGTTTTAACAATAACAGCTGACATAAGGGCAAGAGCTCATGCTGTACTGGTTGAAATCATAGTTTCGAAAAAGAAATGATGTCATGCAATCTTGTTTTTCAAGCTGATACAAGTGGTACGATAAGGAGCAGCAGAGCAAATGTATTCGTCCACCTGAACAATGCAGTAAATCAGCACAACAGCAATTTATGACTACACTTCCCAACCATATTTCTTTTTATCTTTGTGTTGTATGTAATTACGCAAGCATTATGCAGTTCTGTTGTACTTTTCATGCACATGATGAATTATTTGGCCAAATGGATGCTGACCAACTTTATACAGCAACAACTCGAAGACCAACGACAGAGAAATAGTATTTTTTATATGTCCTGTTGTATCTATATTCATACGGTACATGAGTGTTCTTACTCACTTACATGGAAAACAGCAAATTTTACTTTCACACATGACAAAGTCCATGCCAGCTGTAAAGTATCAATTATATTGTTTTTGCAGGGAAAGAAAAAGCTGAGGACTGTTTTTCTGAGATATTTGAGTACCCGATCTTTGACGTCTTGTCCTTGATGAGGGGTTACATGTGAGCTTTGGTGGGTTGCTGGGGAAAATCCACTGCAATATGGCATGTAAAATTGTCTTGGTACGTCTTGATAACCTGTCTGTTATGCAGTGGAAAATAAACACATTTTAAATGCGCTTTCTGCAGAGATATTTATTTAGGCACCAAGGAACGCAGGCCCTTTGTTATTTGTGTCTCCTACAAAGACTCGTTTTGATAGAGAGTGCACTGATGGCTTTATCTATAAGAATATAGTTTGGCTTTGCAATGCCCTCTGGGAAATACTGGCAGCCCTGGTTTTGTCTTTGTTCCATCTAAGTGCTTAGCAAGTGTTATTGTTGGCTTGCAGTTCCGTTTCCCTCCCGTTTGAGGCCTGAGCTCTCTGCAGTGCCCCCAAACAAATACTGAGGGCTCAGCCTTTGTGAGAACCACCATGAACTACTGCCTAGAGAGGCACGAAACAGGTCTTACATGACCAGCTGGTCTGCTTTATTTTGTCAGGTGGCCATGAATATAAGAAAAATATTGTATTGGATAACCGTGTTGCCAACTATTGGATAGCAATGATGCAACTGAATTAGCTCCTGCTGTGAACATTCGTGTAAGCCAATGCTATTTTGCAAGTGTTTAGAAATTATCATGTTTGGTTTATGACGCAAGGGAGAATCATTCAACTGTTCTGTTGTAACCACACACACACATACACACACACACACACACACACAACTCTGGTTAGAACAAAATAAAGATATGACTATTGGACAACACAATGTTCTTATCCAAAAATAGACTTAATTTAATTTATTCTCTGTTGCTTAACCTATCAGCTTAAGGTATAAGAATTTGCTCTTTTTTGGGAGTGGTTCTGTGTCTGTATGTTTATTTAAACACAGCTGCTGTTTGGGGGAAAAGACACTGACATCATAACCATGTTTGCCCAAATGGAACCGGCAAGAGGCCTATTTCACGTCATATAATTTTTCAAAATGATTGGAACAGTCATTCGGACATGGCAATAAACCGAATGTGTATTTAGAACCAATGGCTGCGTCCAAAATGAGGCATAAGAGAGGAAATCTGTATTTATAGATTTTCATACCTCATAAAAGAGATGTACTGTAACAAGACGTTTTAAGTGTGTTCCACACACAACAGGAAATGTACCAAGCACACACTGACATCTTGTGGTGTGTTACGGTAAAATGTCCTGTTGGGTTCTTAGGGTTTTATTTGTTGTATTTTATTAATTTATTTCGTTTGTTTATGTGGTTACAAGTGAATTTGTGTATATCTGTGCTTTATTGTTACTTTATTCTTTGCTGGTGCTGAAAAGCAATAAACATACCTGGGGAAAATAATTTTTTCTTAAGTCATAAAGCATAGGCTATTTTATTGTTTTTAGCAATAAAATAACTGACGTGAAACAACTCACATCACTCACATTTTAGATGAATAAAGATTTACTTAATTGTAAACTCACATATTAATAGTCTATTATAGCTGTGGTGATTTTTTTCCAGATATATTTCATATTCTGAATGTTGAACTATTTTTTACAGATCTCTAGATTAAATAATTTAGCCATTGAACAAGGACATGCTTGCGTAGAAACATGATGGATAGACACCAGGGGTCACTATTGGCATGCGTTTTTCTCAAACACATTGTAAGATTTATTTCGTACTCATTCACAACACCTGTTACTAAGAATAATTCTAAATGTTAGTAACAGGACGCGTCAGAAAATACAATAGCATTCTATATTCACACTTTAGTTTGGAGACCAATTCTCACTATTAACTAATCGTGAACTATGACCTTTGCCTCAGTAAACTCTTCATTTGCTGCTTATGAATAGTTAGTAAGGTAGTTGTTATATAAATATATAAATAAAAATATGGTCATGCAGAATAAGTACTAATAAACAGCCAATATGCTAGTAATAAGCATGACACATAAAAGTGATGTTTTAGCAGAAAAGTTATGTTACCAAAAATGTATATTATTAAATTAAAATCATTAATTTCTGACCCATAATGATACATTATGAAAACTGACAAGTATCACCCAAGTCTATCAGCTAAGCTTAGCTTTAAGTAACTTACCACAGTGGTAGGCTATGTACTTCTGCAATCATTGTGTTAGCATTGTTGTAAAATACTGTCCACATGGATCAGTGTTTCTATTCTGAGGCCTGATGACGTTCTTTGTCACCTTTTGCATGGCACAAGTTCATTCATCTTTCAGCAAGTCAGTGTCTGACATCATCTCAGAGTCCAGTCTATACAGAAACTGCAATCTGCAAGGCAACATATACTGCTGAAATGTGTTCAGATGGCGCACTTGGGTCTTGGCAGTTCTGTAGCCTTTAATGCTGCAGAGAAATGATACATTTTCAGGATCTATTTTTAGTTATAAGAGCATAGTGGCCAATCATTACCACCACTAAACCTGACTTAAATCCACAAGGGACAAACGTGGCAACATCTGATCATGAGAGTGGCCGGCTATTTTGTTGTGACAACATTACCACTGTTTTCTTTACTAGTTACAATGAAATGGCACAAGCTACGGCCAAGGTAAGCTGCATAATTATAGCCTTAATTGTGGACTGAACTGGTCTGACTGCTGGAGGGAGAATTTAGAAACAATAAAAGTCTATGCCAGATCCATAAATCTCAAGGTCCTCTTGCAGTCCATTTTGTCACAACAAAATTTATTATGAAATTTGCTCAACATAGCTGTCAACAAAGCGATATCAGGGCTTTGCTATATAAGCTAGGATATGTCTGACTGCTCTGTTTACAATTGTTTCTATCTATCTTTCCAAAGTCGACAAAGTTGACATGTAAACACTATTGCTAAATTGTACAAAACGCAGAAATATCGTATAATAATAATAAATGTAAACAGATAATACAATTCAAAGGGAATTTAGATATTTAGAACCTATGGTTCTGCGAATCAAAATCGATTTCTGACAATCAAAAACTAAAACTTACATCGTTCGCCCACCCACAGAGTGAAACGATGTGAATGTGGTACAACGCGAGGGCGGGCTTGTAGTACTGACGTCATCAGCTGGGTGTCTCTCGCCCGGCTTTGGGCTCCTGTCTCCTCTCTCTCTCCCTCCCTGTGAAGCGAACAGGGGGGAGAGGATCATAAAAAAAGCCAGGAACGGCGACATTGACAGCGCCTGCGGCTCCGGCGCCTGTGCGCGATCCTCCCTCTCACTCACCGCCAACACTCGCACCAAATGCGCGCTCACCCATCTCCACCAGACACCACCGCATCACACCACTGCGCCCGCGGTCTGAAATTTACCCCCCTTTACTGTTGTAGTTGTTGAGCATCCGACATACGAGCAACCGTCTAGACGCGAGCACTTTCATTTCAACCCTTCATCTGAATGACGGGCGGACGGTTCGACTTCGACGATGGCGGCACTTTCTGCGGTGGATGGGAGGACGGAAAAGCCCACGGACACGGCATCTGCACCGGCCCCAAGGGCCAGGGCGAATACTCCGGGTCCTGGTCCAACGGGTTTGAGGTAGTCGGGGTGTACACCTGGCCCAGTGGAAATACATACAAGGGCTACTGGGCGCAGGGGAAACGGCACGGGCTCGGAGTGGAGTCCAAGGGGAGGTGGCTATACCGCGGGGAGTGGAGTCACGGATTTAAGGGTCGGTATGGGGTTCGCCAGAGTCTCAATACACCTGCCAGGTACGAAGGCACATGGAGTAATGGACTGCAAGATGGATATGGGGTCGAGACGTACGGAGATGGGGGTGAGTTCAGCTAAACATCACTTGACCTATTTAATGTTCTTTAAAGTCTTGCGTGTATGTGATGCTGCTGCCGCTGCATGCCGACTGAAATCAGGTCTCTGTTTTGTAATATATCATTATAAATCTAATGCCTGTGTAGTATAGTATAATAAGGATTCTGCTTTTCTTCCATTTTGGAGGAAGATCAAACAGGATTGCGTCTTGAAGTGCCTGCAGTTATTGCTAGTGCCTAGATTTTGCCCCTAAATCATGGTCTACAGATTTATGAAGCAGTTTGTCCATGCAGTTGAGTTGATGTATGGCAGATAACTGGACTGGTCAGCAGAAGTTGCTCACAGAGGTCATGGCTAATAATAGTTGCATCTGCAACATGTCAAATCAAAGCTCTTCTAGCAGACTAGTAGACCAGCAGACAAGTTCTTGTCTTCTTCTTTTTTTTTTTTTTTTTGCAACCAATATTTGCGCTATATGAAAATTAATTTGACAGACGTTAAATCGTAAAACGGACATGTAAAAAAATGTGTAGAATTCTGTCCACCTGTTTGTACAGTTTACGCAAAACTACAACCCACATGTCAAACCAAAACCGAGTTTCTTCTTCTGCTGAACACAACAGATATTTTGAGGAATTTAGGAAAATGTGTAGGTGTAATGTAGGTAACCAGACAGTTGATGGTAGCCATTGACTTTCATAGTATTTTTCCATGCTGTGGAAGTCAATGGCTACCATCAACATTCTTCGAAATATCTTCTTTTGTGTTCAACAGAAGGAAGAAACTCATACAGGTTTGGAACAACTTGAGGGTTAGTAATGACAGGATTTTGGGTGAACTATCACTTTAAAATATATTGATTGTGTTTTATATGTTAAAAGTGACATTTTGATGTCTATATATAGTTTATAGGCATACTGTATCATTAATTAATATATTGTTAATGTTCAAATGTTCAAATGTACCTTTGTTGTAAAATAGAAGGCCACAAGGTAAATTAAAATTAATAAAAAATAATTCTATTAACCAGTCAACATAGGAGCCATATGAATTATGAAACAATAAAAGCATAATTTAAATGTATTGTCTTGTTAATTGTACTACGTTTACACTATATTTTAAGATTTACTTTTTGTTCCCAGAATTTCACATAATACATGCTAGTGAATATATATCTATATCTTTTTATTAAGTGTAACTAAATTACAAAGTGATAAAACAGCATTACCACTTACATAACTTTTAGATTGTGTAGTAATATATGAAGTCTTTTAAAAAGAAATTTAAATCCCAGGTAAATTGATATTTGGCAAGGACCATGAAGTTCCCTTAAAATGTGGTGGCGTTAGAGAGTTGGGCCTACTGTCGAATTTATGAGACAGGGTCACACATTACCGCTTACTCATAACTCACTTTCATCTTTTGCAAAGAATCCTGAAAATAGTGTTATAGCTCAGCTGGACTGCTGAGACAGAGGCACTTTTGCACATATATCACAAGTCACTTCCATTCTGCCTCTTTACCTATTATTGGAATATAAGCTCCTCAGCATTACTGCTGTAGAGGCAATGACATATGCAGAATCAGAAGGAATGAGTGGATAAATAGGTAAATAAATAAGAGTTATGGTTGGCTGGAGTCACAAACTTCACAACGGCTCAGATTACTTCCATGTTTTAAAATAGTGCTGGCTCTGCTGTTGAAGCTGTTAGGTCTGACAGGCCGGCATATGAGATATAGGAGGTAGAGCTGTTCACTTCGTCACTTCAGCGTCATAATGTGGATTGGATTACACCTGTATATTACTAGCCTGACAATAATTTATTTAGCTATATTCTGATGTTCTATTATTTATGCATTTTAGCACTTGATGAAAATCACATTAAATTACTGTATATTGAATAGTGAGGACATACAAAACTGTTCAAACGTTTGGGATCAGTTATTTAATAATTTATTTTGAAATTAATAAAAGTGACAGTAAAGACATTTACAGTGTTACAAATGATTTCTATTTCAAATAAATGTTCTGTTCTGTTCTTTTAAACTTTATATTTATCAAATAATCACGGTTTTCACAAAAGTATGATCATGATCATAAGAAGAAATGTTTCTTGAGCAGCAAATCAGCATATTAGAATGATATCTGAAGGATCATGTGACACTGAAGACTGGAATAATGACTGCTGAAAATTCAGCTTTGCCATTACATGAATAAAAATTAAGAAAACTGTTATTTTAAATTGTAATAATATGTCACAATATTACTTTTTCAATGTATTTTTGATCAAATAAATGCAGCCTTGATGACTTCAAAGTCAAATCCTACTGTTTTAAAAGATTAAGTTCATGGTTCTTGATGGTAAATTGTCTTTGAAGTGATTTAAGTGGATGCTTCCATCTAGAAAACTGTCTTTATTCTTTAATTCAGTTTTTTTAATAGAATAAAACATATTAGGATAAAATTTAAGAAGGCCTTTAATTACTAATACTGTTTTTCAGTATTCATGGAATGCAAAATAAATAAAAAAAATTATTTAAATAATCTATTTTTAATAATTTAAATGAAATCATTATTTAATCATATTAGCTTGAAAATATTGTGATGCCTCAATAAAAATTGCTTTAAAGACATCAAAGCACCAGACATGATAGTTCCTCTTGTGTTTTCTTTTGTTTGTAATCCCTGTATTATGTGTTATGCAATATCTAGACTAAAGTCTCTCTAATCCCCTTGCCAGGTACGTACCAGGGCCAGTGGATGGGCGGCATGCGACACGGCTATGGCGTACGTCAGAGCGTGCCTTACGGCATGGCCACTGTCATTCGCTCCCCGCTGCGCACCTCACTGGCCTCCCTCCGCAGCGAGCAGAGTAACGGCTCCGTTCTTCACGACCACATGTCCGACAGCCCTGCTGGCACCCGTGGTGGCTTCGTCCTGAACTTCCACAGCGACAGCGAAGTGGGCTCCGGCAAAAAAAAGGGCCTTTTCAGACGGGGCTCGCTGTTTGGGAGCCTCAAGCAGCTGAGGAAGTCAGACTCCCGTTCTTCCATATCCAGCAAGCGCAGCTCGGCACGAAGCGACGCCACCATGAGCCGCATCAGCTCTAGCGACGCAAACTCCACCATTAGTTTCGGTGACGGAGAAGTGGCCGACGAGTACATGCCGGCTGAGGACAACGTCGATGCCACCACCACCGAGTCGTACATGGGGGAGTGGAAGAATGACAAGCGGAATGGCTTCGGTGTCAGCGAGCGCTCCAATGGGATGAAATACGAAGGCGAGTGGATAAACAACAAACGCCACGGCTACGGGTGCACAATATTCCCTGATGGGATGAAAGAAGAGGGGAAGTACAAAAATAACGTTTTGGTGCGTGGCATCAAGAAGCAGCTTATTCCCCTCAAGAACACCAAGACGAAGCAGAAAGTGGACCGTGCCGTCGAAGGAGCCATAAGAGCGTCTGCCATTGCCCGAACAAAAGTAGAAATTGCCACCTCAAGGTTAATACTTCCTGCAGATTAATCCTACACCACACAATTGCATCTTAAGTGCATAATTACAACAACACTCTCTTTCTCACTCTCTTGTCTTGCACATAAAACATAAAAGTTTTGCTCACAATAATTACAACATAGCACCTGTATTCAGTAGAGGAGTTAAAGGCTGCTCATTCGGCCTCGTGTGAATGAGTGAAGCGCGGTAGGGAGGTGACCAGGCAAACAGCTATTGTGCAGAAGAGCCCCGTTGAATAGTCTGTTTGCATGAGTGCCATCACATGCCCCCCGGCCATAGCTCTCATACTGATCACATAATCAATGCAGGGCCAACAGGATGTGCTGAATGAAGTCACAGAGGAATCGGGATGCCACTCATAACGTTTATAATCATTTAAACATTTTTAGTGGAGAAACCACATGGCACTTTATGCATTACTGCTCATTACGACAATTAAAAGGCCTGTATGTTCCTAAGAGAAGTTAAGCACAGATGTAATTTGCTCAGAGGAGATACTTATGTAACTTCGGTGGTATGTGTAAATCAAATGGCAAATGCGTTTTCAAAGGCAAAGCTGCTTCATTCCTCTGAGATTGAATTACTGTCAGTTCTTTTTATATCTGTTATACATAACACAGAATTATTAAGGCACACATGAAATAGTAGAGGAAGTGTCCAATGTTTTCTAAACACAACACATTTTCCCACTCTAGAAAGCCACTAAAACTTCCTTTCCTTACTCTCGTAGTTCATCAACACAGCTGGCTAAAGGCACACATCGATTTTTGCAAGCTGAAGCAGGTTGTGAAGATCAGAGTGTGTTAAACAGGAACTCAATAATGTTTTGTGAGCTGAGTGGTACCTCAGATTCATGTAAGGACATGTGAGCCTATAGGCTAGTGCTGGTGCTGGTGTTGAACCCCGATTCTGAAGTAGGGAGAAGTTTCGCACCTGCTTAATGTCCCTTCAATTTAAAGGGATAGTTCACCAAAAAATGAAAATTAGCCCATAATTTACTCACCTTTAAGCCATCCTAGGCATATCTGACGTTCCTCTTTCAGACAAACACAATTGCAGTTATTTTTAAAATTGTCCTGGCTCTTCCAAGCTGTATAACTGCAGTGAATGGTGCCCCTGTTTCTGAATCCTAAAAAAGTGTATCCATCCATCATAGAACTAGTCAACACGGCACCAGGGTGTTAAGAAAGGCCTTCTGATGCGGAATGATGCATTAGTCTAATAAAAATACAGATTTTTAAAACTTCATAAACTGAATTCTCCAGCTTCCGGTCAATCCAAGTAGGTGCGTTCACGACAAGGCGTTTGAGCGTATGGCGTAGGCGTAACTCCCCAGAGCTTACTCTCGCTAAACTACACTCTTCTCCCCGGAGCTTACATTGCGCTCTTAACAAAATCGATATTTTTATTAGACTAACGCATCATTTCACATCATGCGGCCTTTATTAACACCCTGGAGTCATGTCGAGGAGTTTTAGATTTTTTATGTTTTCAGTATTTTTATGTATTCAGAAACAGGGGAACCATTCACTGCAGTTATACATCTTGGAAGAGCCAGGACAATTTTAAAAATAACTGCGATTGTGTTTGTCTGAAAGAGGAACGTCAGATACACTACAGGATGGCTTGAAGGTAAATTATGGGCTAATCATTTCATTTTTGGGTGAACTATTCCTTTAAGACACACATTTAAAGACACACTTAAAGGAGAAGTCCTCTTTCAAAACAGAGATTCACATATAATGTACTCACCCCATTGTCATTTTAGATGTTCATGTCTTTCTTTCTTCAGTCGTAAAGAAATTATGTTTTTTGAGGAAAACATTTCAGCATTTTTCTTCATATAATGGACTGATATGGTGCCCTGATTTTGAACTTCCAAAATGCAGTTTAAATGCGGCTTCAAATGATCCCAGCCGAGGAAGAAGGGTCTTATCTAGTGTAACTATCGGTTATTTTCATAAACAAAATACAATTTAAATACTTTTTATTCTCAAACGCTCGTCTTGCCTTGCTCTCGTTGAACTCTGTGTATTCTGGTTCAAGACAGTTTGGGTATGTCGAAAAACTCCTCCGTCAACTTTAAAAAATCATTTCAGCCATCTTACATCACTGCAGAAGTACTGACCCAGTCTTTGCAAAGTAAACATGCAAAGAAGATCAAACACCCTTAACAAAAAAGGTAAAACAGCAATATAGGACGATTTTGAAGTTGAGGGAGAACATGAGATGGGAGTTTTTCGACATACCCTAACCTAACTGAACTGGGTGAGTACATTATATGTGAATCTTTGTTTTGGAAGTGGACTTCTCCTTTAAAGAGTAGTAAAGATGACAACACTATGCTTATAGGGACAGTTCACCCAAAAACTAAACCTGTCATCATTTACTCACCTTCATGTTGTTCCAAACTTGTATGAATTCAGTGGAACACAAAAATTCTAATTTATAATATCCAGTTCATTCTTTTCAATATGAGCGAACGAGGACTGAGGCTGTCAAGATTAAAAATGACAAAAGCATTAAAAAGCATTTATATGACTTCACTCCAGTTTCTCTGTGTGTGTAATCAGATATCATATATGTGAATGAATCATTATTTTTAATTAATCAGTTCATTCAGTTCACAAAACAGATCTGAATGACTTAGTTTAATAAATCGTACTGATATAGTTCTTGATTTTAGCTCACTTAATCATTGACTAATCTTAGTGGTTAATGTGAATAATTACCTAATTAAACCCAATTAAACTGGTTACTGAGTCCTCTGTCAAGATGTGTTTAAAGCGTTTTGTGAATCCCGCGTTAAAATCCCCGAGATTAGAGAAGCAGCCGTCAGTCAAATTACGAGTTTTTGGTGGCAGGTGAAGTTGTTCATGGCCGGCCAACATAGAACATAGATGGACATTACACAATTGTGTTATGCTGCCTTCACGGCATGTCGTAATTACCGTAATTTCGAGATGACAACACGTGACATCTTACTCATAGCTTTCCATGTTGCCAGACTCAGAGGTAGCGCCTAAATAGTGCCAAAACGAACGTGGTACATCTGTAACTGGTTTAAGTCAAATTTTTAAAAACATTCAGAGTTTACAAGTTGTAATTACGAGTTCAGGAACACGTAAGAGCTTTGGCGTTGATAGTATTGCCATAGAAACACATAATTCCAGATAGAGTAGAATGTCACATGTTTTCATCTCGGAATTACGGCATGGCGTGAATGCAGCATTACACCGTGACATGTAACCGTCACGGAAGTTGGATTCGAATTACAAACGACTCGTATAGGCTGTTCAGAGTCGATTCTTTTTTTTGGGAGACAATAACTTTACATTCACAAACAGCTACATTACACTCTGCATGTAAGGCAGTATTAAAAATGGCATCATAGGGGCACTTGTAATTTCATAAGTGACCTCCTTATTCTATTGTTCTTGCTTTTGTGTTCTATGAAAGAAAAAAAGTCAACTGGAATGTAACTCGTGATTAAATAATGACAAAGTATTCATTTTTTGGGCTGAACTATTCTTTTATTTAGCATTCTTTGTTTTGTTTTTCATGTGCAGGTTTATGCATTAGGACTTTTTGCTTAAAAAGGCCTAGTTTGAACGTTTTGCTTTGCTCTATTAATCCAGTTATTTTCTTCTTTCTGTCAGCACAAAACCCATGTCCTTGTCCTGTTCATTCATTACCATGTGCTTCTTTCTGATAGCTGAAAGAGTATGCATTTTAATGAAAGCTGCTATAATGAGGCTTGCGCAGTCCGTGTAGCTAATGAAATAGTAATATGTCCCAGAGCTGCTGGATGAATTAAATATCTCTCAGTGCCTTTGAAGATTGTTACGCAGAGAAGTGATAAGCACTGTGAGGGTTCAGGGAATGTGTGGAGAGTCTGAGAAGGCTTTGGATTGCCTTGAAGGAGTCTTGAAAAAAGAGCCACAGAGAGAGAGAGGGGGGTTCTCAGGCCTGTGCTCTCTCACACATGTGTGCACTGTGTGTCAGCACTGAGCCTGACTAAATAAGGCAAGGCAGGAGTTGGCTTCTCAATCGCTGACAAGAATATAGTCTTGCAGCCGTCACTGATACAGTAGCCAGTCTGCGTCCTGTTATCATCTGTTAGAGCACTCAGGTTTAGAGCTGCACGTATGTGTGCGCGTTTATCCTGTCAGTGCTGACTTTCTTTTTACTATGGCAATTATAATTCCTGCCAAAATATTAGTTGCTACAATTCTATGGAATCTCTATATAAAAATATCTCTAGAAACTCTATAGACTCTAGAAACTATGATGTTTTGGTGGAAACCATTATTACCATCATTCATTTTTTTGTAGAAGATTGATTTCATATGAGAGATTTATGTATTCTGTGAATCTCTAGATCTGGTCAAGGCTTTAATGGATGGGATTACCTGAACAGATTAACCATCTTTCTTAATCTTCTGTTTGTCCTCAACAACAGTTTATGTGGAGGATTGTTTCTCCTGTGGTAATCTGCTTTATATGCTGCGTTTTGTTGTGATTTGTTGATTGCAAAATAATTTGATGCCAACAAGTTTCCATAGGCACACTTACTTTTATTTCGCTTAATTGTCCCCGAATTATATATTTTAGGTTCATTCTTTCTTTTTTTTATAACCTGTCCATTTTATGTGTTTAGTGCTGTTAAAGTCAACATTTTAACATTAATTATTTACATTAAGTGAATTCAGTTCAAATACACTACCATTCAACATTTTTTAAATGCTTTTGAGTCTCTTATACTCACAAAGGCTGCATTTATTTAATCAAAAATACAGTAAAACAGTTATATTGTGAAACATTATTAAGATTCAAAATAACAGTTTTCTATTTTAATATTTTTTAAAATGGCAAATCTGAATTTTCAGAAATACTCCAGTCTTCAGTGTAATGTGAACCTTCAGAAATCTTTTTAAAAACGCTTATTTAGTGCTCATGAAACATGTATTATCAATTTCAATGTTGAAGGCAGTTGTACTGCTTAATATTTTGGAGGAAACTGTGATTTCAAAAGAACAGTATTTATTTAAAAAAAAAAAAAAAAAAAAAAATTAAATTCTAAATGTCTTTATTGCCAACATAAATTGAATGTAATCCTTGGAGAATTAAAGTATACATTTCTTTAAAAGAAAACATACAAACCAAAATAGGTTGGAAATTAACATTTATTAATATGTTCAATAAATGAACCTTTATTAATAAGTTTTAATATTTAATAATTGTTGCTGTCAAACGATTAATCACATCTAAACTAAAGGTTTTTGTTTATATATTATATGTGTATGTACTGGGTATATTTGTCATGTATATACAAATACACACACATGCATGGATATATTTAAGAAATATTTTGATATTTGTATATTAAATATATTTATACATAATATTAATTATATGAATAAAAATATATACATTTAAATGCATGTAAATATTTTCAAAATATATTCTGTATGTGTGTGTATTTAAATATACATAATAAATACACACAGTACACACATTTTGGATGCGATTAATCGTAATTAATCATGATTAATTGCGATTAATCATTTGACAGCACTACTTATTAATAAATATGCACCTTTTGATTATTGCTGATGCAATAATTATGGTCTGGTTTTTCATTTACAACTATTTTGGGTTAATTTTAAGCCAGCCATATAGTAATTTTTAAACAATAGTTGGTTTAAATAAAACATTTATTCCAACCGCTGGGTCAAAACAATTACTGTAACCCAGCATTTTTTGGAGTGTACTCTTAGAATTTAGCGGAACTTGCAACCATCGTTGACTAACAATGATTTGGGAAACACACCCCAGAGTTGCTGTGCAGACACACCGGAGTCCATAGCATAGCAGGCATTTCTCAGTAAATGCAGAAAGACATGGTTTTTAATCAGACACAAACTAGACTTGAACCAAGAGTCATTAACATTCTTTGAATTGAATTATAATTGAAGTGAAATATCACACACCAGTGAAATACTGTCTGTCATTCACAGACATGTTAATGCAAACAGTCCATTAGAGGGCTGCAGGAAAGTGAAAATAAACTGCTTTACACATCACCGATTTCCTATTTCACTTCTGTGTTTTGTTTCATTTTGAGAAATATGGAATTTGAACTGAATTTAACTAAAGAAAAATTACGTTTGTTCATGCTTAAATACTATTAAGTGATTTGCACCCCTAAAATGTTTGTGTTATTCATCAGTGTCTAATCACTGAAAACATCATATAGACTAGCAGCATAAGGATATGTACCGATTTGTAAGGGCTAACTGGACAGATCAGAATCAAGACACGTGTTGAGTTGCTGTGGGCTCAAGCGGGGAGGATGTGCTCCTCTTCACATCTTTATCTGAGCTCTTGTGTGTGATAGAGTGGGCGAATGTGAGGACACACTGCCAAATTAAAACCCTCAGAATTTCTGCAAGTGCTCCATCTGTCGCCTAGGAGATGTTCTTTGGCTCAGACTCCAAAGAATATCACATTAGGTCCATTAACGCCTGGGGAAGGTGCTGCTTATTACTTGGCTGACAAATAGTATGTAGATGCTCTCTTAATATTGTGCTAATATTATATATGCTTCGTGTGTTTAGAGGAGCCATGCTTCTAGTTGATTTTAAATAGTTTGGAATTCTAATCAGTAGTAAGCGATAGATATCTTTTGATGTGTACTGAAATCAAAATCGCATATTTAAAGGGACAATTCACCCAAAACTGTCATTTTTCACTCACCCTCATGTCATTTCAAAACAATATGGTGTTGTTTATTTTATCTTTATGTTACGAACAGACTAAAGTAAATGTTCACTAATAATCATTATCACTTTTTTATGTTTGCATAATGACATTTGGAAGTGTTATTTTTAGGTGAACTATCCCTTTAAGAGGAATCATTTCAGAATGCAAAGTGTGGAGTCTGGACGTTGTTTTAATGTTTTTGAAAGAAGTCTCTTATGCTCACCAAGGCTGGATTTATATAATCAAAAATACAGTATAAACAGTAATATTATTACAATTTAACGGAACTGTTTTCTATTTTTATATATTTTACATTTTAATTTTAATTCTGTAATGGCAAAGCCGAATTTTCAGCAGCCGTTACTCCAGTCTTTAGCGCTACATGATCTTTCAGAAATCATTTTAATATGCTAATTTGGTGCTCAAGAGACATTTCTTATCATTAATGTTGAAAACGGTTGCGCTGCTGAATATTTGTAATAATATGGAAAACATGACATACTTTTTTAGGATTCTTTGATGAATAGAAAATTAAAGATCAGCATTTATTAGAAGTATATGTATTTTTGTAACAGTATAAAAGTCTTTGCTGTCACTTTTGATTAGTTTAATGCATCCCTGGAAAATAAAATGATTAATTTCTTTCAAAAAAAAAAAAATCTTACTGGCCCCAGGGTTCATACAAGGTGCTTAAAGTGCTTGAAGTACTTGAATTTGACTTTTTTAATTTAAGGCCTGGAAATCCCCTAAAAATAAGAATATTCCTGAAGAGGTACTTGAAAAGTCTTTAAAATATTGAAAGACAATGTGTGAAATAAGTGTTTGTATCGCGAATCATTTGATTTAGATCAGAATGGATTCATAAGTCATTTCGCGGATTGAATGATTCAAATCATATGATTCACAATACGCACCACAAAGATCGAAACTTCAGAGTGGGTTTGTGAATCTTTTGCTTTAATTGAAATTTCAAAGAGTGGGTCGCAAATCATTTCATTCAGTTCGGGACTTCAGAACAGGCTTGTAAATCATTTCACGGATTGAATAATTAAAATCAAATGATTCGCAATACGCATTCCGAAGATTGGCACTTTGGAATCATTTGATTCAGTTCGGGAGCACGTATTATGAATCATTTGATTTAGATCAGAACGGGCTCGAATCATTTGGGACTTCGGAGCACATGGCAAACTATTTGTTTCAGATCAGGATTTCAGAGGATTTCTATGCCTTTTTTTCTTCCTTTTTTTCTTAAACAGTAGAAAACATCAAACCTTTAAGGCAGTGCAGTTATAAAACAAAAGTTTGGATCCCAGTTGTAACAGGTTTCATTTAGACCTGTGGTGGCTACAGAAATCCAGACGCCTCAGGATCTCCTCAGGAGCTGATCTGCGCTGGGTTGGTTGGGGCTGAACCACAATAAAGCATCAGTCCTGCTCTCACAGGGCATTAGAACTGCTTTTGCTCAATAAGGACACCAGACACTCTGTATATTTGTTTTAGCGCTACCATACCATGACTCTCTAAATTAAGCTTCCAGTATATCTTCCTCCTATATAAGGTTTCATTTATCACCATTATTGCAATTCTCAGGACCAGTGCTATATATCACAATTATACTGTGTGAAGTATATACAGTGCAGATCTTATTACTTGAGGTTTGTTTTTTAAGGAAAAGTGAAGGCTGGCTAGTTCAATTCATTAAACCAGAGCTTGAGATTAAATTTAATCACAGTTAAAGACTATGATCCCTTAAAAGCAAGCTTAGCATGACAGTTGTAATGTGGACAGACTTCGAAAGATACTTTGTCTGGAATGTTTCATGACAGCCGGCTAACACTTACGACTTCATTCATAGTAAGACTACATGGCGTGCGAAGAAGGAAAAAATAGTAATGGTTAAATGTTTAACAAATAATGAGGGAGGAGAAAGCACTGATATTTTAGTCTGCATATGTGATGGGGTCTAGAGGCAGTCTAGTTTTGCTGATAGTAAGAGTGGAGTAACCTTACACACTGTATTAAATGTTAAATGTAAAACAAACTAAAATTAGATTTGGATGGCCTTCCAGTGCTCACAGCACTGCATATCTGTATATAAATATATGAAGTTATACTGTATACCTTATACTGTAACATCTGTACTCTCTCTTCACTCACTCATGTGAACATCCTCTTAACAAGTGTTAATCCAGTGGGTTATTTAAGGCCTTGTTGGGCTGATACAAAATACTAAGTTATATTATGGATTAAATTTGGAGTTGTTTGCTGTATATTAAATATTTATATATTTGTGATGGTTTTGAAGTTGGAATATTTAAAAGATTTTTATTGCTCTTAAAGTTTCCTAAAAATGTGTTTTTTTTTTTTGACTAGAACATTAAGACAAATCAAAACAAAATATATATCTGAAAAAAAATATTAAGATCATGTTCAAAGGTTTGGGATTAGTAGTCTTATGCTCGCCAAGCCTGCAGAAATACAGTAAAAACACTGATATTGTGAAATATTTTTACAATTTTATTATATTTAAAATGTAATTAGTTTTTTTTTTTTATGTCAAAGCTGAATTTTCAGCAGCCATTACTGTAATATGCAGATTTTTTTTTATTCTCAAGAAAAAGACAGTATTGCTGCTTAATTTTTAATTTTTTTTTTGCTGAAGAGGAAGTTTAGTGGTTAAAAAGTAGGCTAATAATAGTTCAATAGATAAGTTAAAAAAAGTTAAAACATTTTTTTTTTAGAAATATTACATTATGTCTTTACTTTAGATCAGTTGAATGCATCCTTGCTGAATAAAGGAATTAATTGGTTTTAAAAATTGATTCTTTATTTTATTTTATTTTATTTTAATTTTATGCTAAATCTCTCAGACCTATATATTTTATGTTATTATTATTATTTTCTTTTTAGATATCTTTCAGCCCTAGATATTTTATTTTATTTTATTTTATTTTATTATTTTAATCTCTCAGCCCTAGATGTTTGTATATTGACAGAGGACAATCCTGCACTCTTTTGACTGATTAATGCCCACATTCTGTTCTATTTTTAGCACCATTAGCTTTCCTTGAATAGTGAAATGAAAGCAATTCACAGCATAGAAACTTGTTTCTTAGCCTCTGTTAATGAATGCATCTTTGTGTGCTATTTGTGAGCGGCGCAGTGGACTTGCAGCCACTGCAGTGGTGGTGGCTGATAGTGCCAGGAGCAGTGTTAAAGTGATGTACCCTCCTCCCGTATCTTATCGTCCAAGCTGTCTGATTCCAGCTCTGTCTCTTTGCTTTACCTAGAACCGCACACGCCAGGGCCAAAGCAGAGGCAGCTGACCAGGCGGCCCTGTCTGCCAGCCAGGACTCTGATATCGCCAGAGCAGTGGCCAGAGACCTGTCCCCCAACTTCTATCAACCAGGTATCCCACCATTCTGTGTATGCACACATTCGCTTTCTCTCATGCATACACACACGTTTGCTACGCCCTTTTGCCCCTCCCTAATTACTCCCTTTGTGTCCTTGTCTTTGTGTCTGTGTCAAGTGTCTCTTTTTTTTGCCTCCCTGTCAAGCAAAGGCAAAGAGAGCAGATGCAATTGCAAATGAGTTGTGAAGGGGAGGAATATCATTTGCATAAATTATCTACTGCTTCTCTGATTTTAATTCCTGCAAATTATTTAAATAATCCCATCAGGGTCAAGAATTGTCATTCCATTTTCATCTTAACCAATAGATATGTTAGCATTAGCAACATGAAACGAGTTGGTGAGTGCCATGCGGCATATATATGTATGATTTATAATATCACATTAACCTAAATTTAGTAAGGCCACAATTTCTTCAACTTCTTTCTGCTCATATAAAGCCTTGTTAAAGCCAAAAAGCCTTTGGCATTTGTCCATACATTACCAAATGGTTTCGGGATAATTCCTAAACACTCCAAGTGGAATCCTCAAATCCCCACCCCCAACTCAATCGCAGGTCTGCATTGCTGACCACTGACGTCTTGCTTATGAAGCTAAATATATTTTACGCATTATGGATTACAATGTCTTGTTCAAAGTCATTGTTGCTTCCTGAAGTGTTGTAGATAATTAATATAAATAAATAATATATAAATAAATAGTACAGAAATAATTGTCTATTACATTAGCAGCAGCTTAGACTCAGCTTAGACCACAGTGGGTTTAAAGATGATGGGTTGGGTGGGTCCAAAGAATCACATTGCAGAATTACCACAAGTATGGTAAATGTTTATGAATTCTTACTATCAGAGATTCTTTATCTTTAACTTATGAAATACATGCACTTTTCTGAAAGAGATTAAATGTTTCTACTAACAGGTCAACCATCTTAAAGGAGTAGTTCACTTTCAGAACAAGAAATTACAGATAATGTACTTACCCCCTTGTCATCTAAGATGTTTGTGTCTTTGAGGATTATGTTTTTTGAGGAAAAAAATTCAGAAATGTTCTCCATATAGTGGACGTCTATGTTGCCCTCGAGTTTGAACTTTCAAAATGCAGTTTAATGCAGCTTCAAAGGGCTCTAAACGATCCCAGCCGAGGAAGAAGGACTAGCATAACGATCGGTTATTTTCTAAAAAAAAAAATAACAATTAGTATACTTTTTAACCTGTGCATTCTGGGTCAATACAGTTTTGTAGGTCAAACAACTCCTCCATCTGATTTTCTTCTCCAACTTCAAAATTGTCCTACATCGCTGTTTTACCTTTTTTTGTAAAAGGGTGTTTGACCCCTGCATGTTTACTTTGTAAACACTGGGTCGGTATTTTTGCAGTGATGTAGGATGATTTTAAAGTTGGAGGAGAAAATGAGATGAGAGTTTTTTGACCTACCCTAACTTTATTGACCCGGAATGCACAGAGTTCACGCAGAACTAGACAAGACGATCATT
This sequence comes from Labeo rohita, assembly GCF_022985175.1. NCBI lineage: Eukaryota > Metazoa > Chordata > Actinopteri > Cypriniformes > Cyprinidae > Labeo > Labeo rohita. Next base: position 20,552,270 of record NC_066870.1, on the reverse strand, counting down.
ACAAAAGTATATAAAATGTACATTTTTTAGAAAATCGCTAGATAAGACCCTTCTTCCTCGGCTGGGATTATTTAGAGTCCTTTGAAGCTGCATTTAAACTACATTTTGGAAGTTCAAACTCACGGGCATCACTAAAGTCCACTATATGGAGAAAAATCCTGAAATGTTTGCCTCAAAAAACATAATTTCTTTACAACCGAAGAAAGAAAGACATGAACATCTTGGATGACAAGGGGGTGAGTATGTTATCTGTCAATTTTTGTTCTGGAAGTGAACTTCTTTAAAACTTTATAAACCGTAATCTCTAGCTTGCGCTAACTGTTGTACGTACGTTCATGAGAGAGTGGCATTCCAGCGGATGACGTAGGACGTAGGCGTAGCATAAGCTCAGATGAGAGTATGCTAGTCTCGCAAGAACCAATTTTTTGTTTTCATCAAATGTAAAACAGTCTCCTATTGGCTTATATCGTAATCCTCAGACATTTTTCTCTACAAATCCTTGTTTTGTACTTCTTATTTGTGACATCACATTTTTGACCCTGGACCAATCATAAGGGTCCATTTTTTGAAACTGAGATTTATACAAAGCTGAATAAATAATCTTTCCATTGATGTATGGTTTGTTAGGATAGGACAATATTTGGCTGAGATACAACTATTTGGAAATCTGGAATCTGAGAATGCACAAAAATCGAAATAATGAGAAAATCACCTTTAAAATTGTCCAGATTAAGTTCTTAGCAATGCATATTACTAATCAAAAATTAAGTTTTGATATATTTGTGGTAGGAAATTTACAAAATGTCTTCATGGAACATCACCTTTACTTTACTTTGTATTGTTGGCTATTGCTACAAATATACCTATGCAACTTACGACTGGTTTTGTGGTCCAGGGTCACATTTAATAAATGAATTTTTCTGAACCAGGGTGGAAGAAAACTTCATTTCCCAGAATGCATTACATATGGGGTGTGGCCAATTGTATGGAGAAGAATCAAAAGTATTGTGTTCCCCCCAAAAATGTTGTGTTTACTCACAATGGCATTGAAACATAGTTTTTCCTCCCACCTCATCAAAAACATATTATGATTGAATGTATTGTTTTTCTTGGGAACAAAAAAGACTTGTGGGAAAACACAAAAAACACTAGAAATAGAATTTTTGTCATTTTCTTTCCCATCAATCATATCCATTTAGTTATTTCATACATTTCATTTTAGTGAAATCTAGTCAGTTTTTCAGGTTGTCTGCACATGTTTTAGGTAAATATTACCCAGGACCAGTCAGGTTTAATTGCATTTTATTCAAAATAACCTTACAGAATCTTGTTGCAGAAATCATGCCTTGGGAATTTGGAGGAAAATAAATGTTTATTTTAGAGCCTTATCAAAGAGCCTCCATCTTACAGACTTTATTAAATCAACTTAGTGCAGTAAAGTTCATAAATTCTCATGTAACTTTCTTGAGGAAGCAAAGTGGACTGAAAATTTTTTCTGAAATCTAATTTTTTTTGAGAGTGCTTGTCAAGACTCTCTGCAGATGAGCTGTTCCTCACTTTAGCTTTGTAAAAAGGCTGATAAACAGTGTGATTTATTTGCAGTCTGGGCCTGGGCCTGGGCACGGTCCAGTGCAAGTTCTAGAAAGCCCATCTGTGTCAGCTGTGAGGCCACTCTGGCCATATCCGTGGTCTGGAGAATCCGGAGAATGACTGGAAGCTCAGACTTGAATCATAAAGCAAGTGGCAAAGTTCTTAATGTCCGTCCCTGCATAAACACTAACAGACTGAGACTGTGAAAACGTGAAATTGCATCTGTTGTGCTGGCAGTTTATTCTGAGCTTGATATTCGTAAGCAGCTCTCTTGAGATGTTTTGTTTCTGAGTAATAAGCGTTTGAGCCACATTTAGATGTATCGAGGTCTTTTTGTCAGACAGTAATTGTTTGATCTTTTTTACTTTCATTTTTTTTTAAGAATCAGACTGTATAAGTATGTAAAAATATTTTTAAAACTTAAAACTAATTCTGACTTTTTTATTATACACTTTTAAGGTCCTGACTATATCAAGCAAAGGTTTTCCAGTGAGCCCATCGAGATTAAAGAAGTACCAGAAGAAAAGAAAGAGAAATCGCCTTCAGGAAGTCCGCACTTTTATCGCAAAGGCACGACCCCAACCCAGTCCCCTTCCCAAAGCCCCGGTCCTACACCACCGCCCTCTCCCCCCCAAAGCAAGAAAAAGCCCTTCTTTAACAGAAGCGCCCCAAAAGCCATCAAAGAAAGCAAGCCCCCTGCTGCCGAAAGCCTGGCAGCGGGTGTCACCAAGTCTACTTCCAGGATATCAGACAAACAGGAAGTAAAACAGGAGGTAGGACCCGTAGCCAAACCCTCCAAGCCGCCGGCGCCGGTCGCCAATGCCTCCAGTCCTGGGAACGGTGAGCTGCACTCCCAGTATCACGGATACTATGTGAAGGCGGAGGTGATGATGCCACCTGATGAACTGGAGGATGAAGAACACCATGCAACGTCAACTGCTAATACCAGGATGCCCCCACCTGCAAAGCAGTACCGCGCACCGACCCCCAAACCAGTAATGGCCAAAGAGAGCAAACCTGAACCCAAACTGAAGAAACAAGAATCATTGAAGCCAAAGAGCCTAGCAGAAACTAAGAAAGCCAGCATGGAAATTACTACTGACATTGTTGAGGAGGAGTCAGTAAGTAGCTGCAACATGCATGACATTTATCACTATCAGTATAATTTATTGTCTCAATATTAAAGGGTTAGTTCACCCAAAAAATGAAAATAAGCCCATTATTTACTCACCCTCCAGGCATTCTAGATGTATATCACTTCCTTCTTTCAGACAAATCCAATCGGAGTTGTATTAAAAATTATCCTGGCACTTCCAAGCTTTAGAATGGCATAGAAGGTTGTTTCTCTTCATCAGTCCAAAACAAGTCCAATAAAGTGCATCTGTCCATGAGGATTTCAGTATAAACCAATAGGAGACTCGTTTTCCTTTGCTAAAGTAAGGAAACTTTGCTTCCTTTGCTCCTGTAAATAAACGCTGGTTTGTGCAAGGCTCACTGGTGCATGCCCAACGCCAAAGTCTTACGTCGTAATAGTTATATTTTTCCTACAAAAATGCATCGATTTGCTACAGGAGTCCTTTATGGACCCCCTGGAGCCATATGAGGCACTTCTTATGAATGGATGCACTTTATTGGACTTGTTTGTTTTGGACTGATGAAGAGAAACACCCGCCTATGCCATTCTAAAGCTTGGAAGTGCCAGGATAATTTTCAATATAACTCTGATTGGATTCATCTGAAAGAGGGAAGTTATATACACCTAGGATGCCTGGAGGGTAAGTAAATAATGGGCTAATTTTTTATTTTTGGGTGAACTATCCTTTTAAAATTCTGTATTATTTATTTAAAATACAATTCAAATAAAAAAATAAAATCAGTCTTTTTAAAGGAATTTAGGCATCACAACATTATAATGCACAGAATTTAAAAAATATATTTATTTTGAGATTTCTAAAGTTAGTGGTTTTAATTGTTAGTATTTTTAAATAATAACTACAGGGGATTGTTATATGATGGCAACGGTAATTTAAATGGTCAATAAGTGAGGTGATCATGCACAATTAAATATCCAAATATTGGCTGATGCTAATAAATTTGAAAAATTCTAATACTGGAAAATAAACTACCTGATCTCATGATGAAAACATACCTGGGGGAACTTTTTCGCAAGACGTTAAATATATATAAATAAATACATATCACTACAGTTTCCAACAGAAGTTAACACTAGAGACAGTAAAACAGCAAACACTTGTAATCGTTTTTGTACACAGTTATGATTACAGCACTGTATGTTTCGCTTTCCAGACATAACAAGTTTGCTCAGTAGCTCAGTTGGCACAGAAATTGGACTAAGATTGCGGAATCCTTGGGTACAAATCCCGTGAAAAACATGACTCACGATTAAAGAGCTGAAGGATGAGATTGAAAAACAAGCTACAACAGCATGCTTTTGATTGCAATTAAATCAAATCGAAACAATGTTAACAACAATGTATCTGCATGGTGCAGCTGACACAGAACAGCATACGCTGTTTGTGTTCAGTGAATACACCCCAAAATGGCGCTAGGGTGATGCGGAGGAGACGGATAGTTAAATACAGTCCTTATTTTTGCTTTCTTCGTATACAAAAAGTATTCTCATAGCTTCGTAAAATTACAGTTGATCCCCTGATGTCACATGGATTATTTTACCGATCTCCTTGCTACGTTTTTGGACGTTTAACGTGTTTTTTCGTGAATTACATTGCTGTATATGGGAGGGTCAGAGAGCTCTCAGAATGCATCAAAAATATCTTAATTTGTGTTCCAAAGACGAACAAAGCTTTTACGAGTTTGGAACGACATGAGGGTAAGTGATTAATGACAGAATTTTCATTTTTGAGTGAAGTAACCCTTTCAAGTCAGAACTGCAGTGACATACAAAACCAACGTCACATACCACACGTATGTTCATCTGTTCCAGGGGAAAAAACCAAACACTCTTTTAGCGCCACTCAGTGGACATTTCTCATTGAATATGTCTTATTGATTATGTCTTATAACGTCTTGCGAAAAAGTTCCCATAGGTACGTTTTCGTCATGAGATCAGGTTTACTCTAGTTAACATGAACTAAGAATGAACACTACTTCTACACCATTTAATAATCTTAGTTAATAAAGCAATAAGCCCTGTGAAGCCGTGGTTTACAGTGAATTTATAACAGCTAAGGCGTTGTTAGCTGTTATAAATTCACTGTAAACCACGGCTTCACGGGGCTTACCGCTGTTATGAAACGGTTATTCCTTATATGTAGTAAGGTTTCACAAAATAAAACAGAGCAAATAAAGTGTAATGATATTAATAAAAACATTGTTCTTCTGCCACTGTAAAAACAAAAAAGTTCCAAAAAGTTGTTTCAACGTAAAATAATTTTTTACTTGGTTTAGTCAACTTAAAATTTTAAGTTACTAATTTAAGCAATAACTGGAATATTTTAGTTGACTAAACTAACATTTTTAAGTCGGGGTAACAAATTATTTTAAGTTGTAACTTTTTTTTTTTTTTTTTTTTACAGTGAAACAATGTAGTTCCTTACTATTCGTATTATAATATTAATTTCAACATTTACTAATGCATTATTAAAAACAAAAGTTGTGTTTGTTAACATTAGTTAATGCACTATGAATTTTTATTAACTAGCGTTAACAACGATTAATAAATACTGAATGTATTGCTCATTGTTTGCTCATGTTAGTTAATATGTTACAACAAATGACACCTTATTTTTTAAGTGCTACCTGTTGGCTTTTTTGGTTATTAATATTGGTGCATGCCTAACATTTTCAGTTGCTGTGTGCCAGCAGATGTCATTTTAATATGAGCTTTGTCTCTTTCGCTGGTTCTTCAGGGTCCCAACTCAATATTGGTCATACTAGTGATGCTGATAAATATTGGACTGGCAATTATTTTTGTCCATTTCCTCACTTGACGGCACATTAAACTCAGGTAAGACTCGCACTCAGCTGGAGGATTTTGCAGGTTGCCCTAGGCCCTGATCTTTGGCCCATGTCAGTCATCAACTAATGTAGTCTACCTTACTCTTGCCATGTAATTGCAGCTGTGCCTGAATGTTATTCAACATAATTACTTACCCTCTAACTGTTTCGACCCTTCAGTGAGCTCATGAAAACTAGCGGCATAGGCCCCTAATTCTTCTCCGCACTTGCGTCAATGGCCTTTAAAACAAAATGGCGCCAGTCAGACTCAGACACAGGCAAAGGACTGGACGACTGGAATTAGAGCAAATCACGGGAGAAAGACGAAACCCGGACCATTCGGCCTGAGCCAACCCAGTTCCTCTGGCGATGATTTGTGACTCGCTTGGGCTCTGAAAGCTGAAGCAAGCAGTCGTTGGGAAAGAAAAAGAATCTGCTGATCCAAGCCGTACCCAGTCAAGTGCATGTCCACCCCGCTGCTAAGGGGAGGGGTGGAATGGGGGGACTTAACTGGATATGTTCGGAGATGCACTTTTAGTTGACGGAAGCGAACAGCTGCCTTACTATTTTACCAACTGACGTTTTAAAGGGGAGATGTGCAGTGGGTTGCCAGTGTGTTTGGGCAGCAGGAGTGTGTACCAGTCTCCGCTTTCCGCTTGGTTCCAAACACCATGCACATTTTGAAAGGGTCACTTGCCAGTCTTATTCCATTACCCATCTCTACAGCCTTGTCTAACATCTCTCGCTCCTGTTTTAGGAGGTTCATCCGTGACATGCCTGTGCATGGTACTGGTTTAACGACTTCGTCTTGACTTTTTTTGTTTGTTTTTCTTTGTGTTCTTTATTTCTGCACCTGTAGCTAAGGATGATGAAAATATCTCTAGTCCGTTGTAAAATAACAGCACGTTACAGTTTCAACTGTAAAATTTACCATGTCCTACGGAGAAAAAATAAATAAAATAAAATATTATAATTTATTATTTTTTTTTTTTAGATTGGCTATATTTTTAGGAGTATAGTGCGTGGTTTGATTTTAAAAAACATATATATTTATTTAAGGTATTATTGTAAAATTGTGTGCGTGTTTTCTTTTGAAAGATAGGCAGTATGTACTTACTGTAGGGTATAATGCATGGCTTTTATTTTTTTGAGAATTGACTAATTGTGATATTTTGCACCTTTAATCTTTATGGCCTGAGACTGTGCCCTCTAACCCCTTCCCAAAACCCCTCGCACTACCCCTTAACTTGACATGTGCAGAGCGGTACCTGCCTCGATGTTATGCCTGCTAAATTGTGTTGAATACATTCAGGTCGACCCACTGGTTAAAATGCGAATGTAGAGATGGTTGCCTTTAAAGAATTTGTAACAGTGTTATAGTTTACCTCAGAAAATGTGATTTTTGAAATGCTGTCTTAATTAGGATTTTTTTTGTGGAAATCTGCTGTTATTCTCCATTATTTTGGTCTGGTGGTGCATGAGGATGTGGTTGCAATTAATGTGCACATGGTGCATTCGCACCGCTATTTAAATGACAAATGTATACATATAAATAGATCTATTTTATATACAAAGTCAGAATATATTTAGTCAACAGTTGGACACTAAATGGCCTTGACTAAAATTACAGCACCGCATCTTTTGCTGATTGATTCGAACATCCTGCGTGCATGGTGTATTTTGATGTGGGGCTGTATGTGTGGTGTGAAGCATGAATTTCAGCAGTAACAGGGTGACTGTTTTTACAGAGGTTTTGTCAGACTGCGAGAGTATGTGAGAGGGAAGGAGGAGGGAAGAGAAGAGCATCAGAATGGATGATGGCTTGTCATTTGACAAGAGAGAATAATCTTCAAATGCAGAACAGACTTATTTTTAAAGAAATAATATCTTTTAAAGAAATATTCTTTTTGTGGCGGGGTAAACGTCTTTGATTTACACTCATTGGCTATGTAAATGGCTGTTTTTTCTGTTTTGTTTTCTATTTCTGTTTATATTCCATCCTGACCTGAAACATATTAGATGTAAATCAAATTTCCCCATGAAATTTGGCATTTGTTTATGCAGTAAAGTTTTTTTGTCAAGAAAGTTCATCTCTATACGGAGAAAAGTTACAATTTCTGTATTTTTTCTAAAAAAAAAAAAAAACAGCTAGTATTTAAGATGTTTTTTTGTAAAACAGCATTCAGTTTAACTCTTTTGTGCTGTTGCGATTTAAGATCTAACGTAGCTCTTTAAATTGACCTTACAAAAATTCTATATAAATTAGAGATAAAAATCAATGTTAAAGCAAAAAAAACGGGTAATAAAGACTCGCAACAGCACGGAAAGGTTAAATACGGCATTTAAAATGGCTTGAATGTGTCATTGTAATATCTTTACATTTTTAAATTGCTTTGAATGTATTGTTTTCATTTTAAAGGTTGAACATATGGAAAAATGTTGATGAAAGTTTTGATATGAACTGTCCCACACACCTTAATGATACTGAAACGTATATATATAGATATATATTATTTTTTGGAAATTATTGATATAAATTATAATTAAAAAAGTGACTTTGCAAAGTCTTGAAGCATGTCTTGACA